>NC_041229.1:66216139-66217401 GCF_002837175.3 Physeter macrocephalus
AGAAAATATGAACAGACCAATCACAAGGAATGAAATTGAAACTGTGATTAAAAATCTTCCAACAAACAAAAGTCCAGGACCAGATGGCTTCAGAGGTGAATTCTATCAAACATTTAGAGAAGAGCTAACACTCATCCTTCTCAAACTCTTCCAAAATATAGCAGAGGAAGGAACACTCCCAGACTCATTCTATGAGGCCACCATCAACCTGATACCAAAACCAGACAAAGATACTACAAACAAATAAAATTACAGACGAATATCACTGAGGAATATAAATGCAAAAATCCTGAACAAAATACTAGCAAACAGAATCCAACGGCACATTAAAAGGATCATACACCATGATCAAGTGGGATTTAACCCAGGGATGCAAGGATTCTTCAATATATACAAATCAATCAATGTGATACACCATATGAACAAATTGAAGAATAAAAACCATATGATCGTCTCAATAGATGCAGAGAAAGCTTTTGACAACATTCAACACCCATTTATGCTAAAAACGCTCCAGACAGTGGGCACAGAGGGAACCTACCTGAACCTCATAAATGCCATATATGACAAACCCACAGCAAACATCATTCTCAATGGTGAAAAACTGAAAGCATTTCCTCTAAGATCAGTAACAAGACAAGGATGTCCACTCTCACCACTATTATTCAAGATAGTTTTGGAAGTCCCAGCCATGGCAATCAGAGAAGAAAAAGAAATAAAAGGAATACAAATTGGAAAAGAAGAAGTAAAACTGTCACTCTTTGCAGATGACATGATACTATACATAGAGAATCCTAAAGATATCACCAGAAAACTACTAGAGCTAATCAATGAATTTGTTAAAGTTGCAGGATACAAAATTAATGCACAGAAATCTCTTGCACTCCTATACACTAAGAAGAAAAGATCAGAAAGAGAAAGAAAGGAAACAATACCATGTACCACTGTAAAAAAAAAAAGTATAAAATACCTAGGAATAAACCTACATAAGGAGGTAAAAGACCTGTACTCACTAAAGACCCTGAATAGCCAAAGCAGAATTGAGGGAAAAAAACGGAGCTGGAGGACTCAGACTCCCTGACTTCAGATTATACTACAAAGCTACAGTAATCAAGACAATAAAGAATGAAATTAGAATACTCTCTAACACCATACACAAAAACAAACTCAAAATGGATTAGAGACCTAAATGTAAGACTGGACACTATAAAACTCTTAGAGGAAAACATAGGAAGAATACTCTGACATAAATCACAGCAAGA
>NC_041229.1:66218187-66224928 GCF_002837175.3 Physeter macrocephalus
ATGGATCTAGAGACTGTCATACAGAGTGAAGTAAGTCAGAAAGAGAAAAATAAATATCGTATATTAACGCATATATGTGGAATGTAGAAAAATGGTACAGATGAACCGGTTTGCAAGGCAGAAATAGAGACACAGATGTAGAGAACAGCGTATGGACACCAAGGGGGGTAAGTGGTGGTGGTGGTGGGGTGGGATGAATTGGGAGATTAGGATTGACATATATACACTAATATGTATAAAATAGATAACCAATAAGAACCTGCTGCATAAAAAATAAATAAAATACAATTCAAAAATTCAAAAAAAAAAAAGAATCTGCCTGCCAATGTTTGGGACACGGGTTCAAGCCCTGGTCTGGGAAGATCCCACATGCCGCATCTAAGCCTGTGCGCCACAACTACTGAGCCTGTGCTCTAGAGCCCGCGATCCACAACTACTGAGCCCACATGCCACAACTGAAGCCCTCATGCCTAGAGCCATGCTCCGCAACAAGAGAAGCCACCGCAATGAGAAGCCCACGCACCACAACAAAGAGTAGCCCCCACTCACTGCAACTAGAGAATGCCCGCGCACAGCAATGAAGACCCAATGCAGCCAAAAACAAAAAGAAATAAATAAACATTTTTTAAAAATTTTAGTATAATAGGTTCCAATCATCTGGCAATCAATAGTATCTATTTCTAATAAAAATATAATTCCTTAATAAAAATTTTTTTTAAAAAGAGGGAATTATTTTTTTCCCCCAAATCTCCCACTGGACTTCTCCTCATTCTCAGAATCAAATAGGATTGTCACATGACCATTTAAAAATGCATCCCCAGAAAACAGGATGATGAAATTTCCATGAACGTCTTGCAATAATCATCTAGATTGGGGCTGATGTGGGATATCAACCCCAATGTCCTTGATACCCCTTATCAGTTTACCTCCTAAAAATATCTTAAATGTGTCCAGTGCATTGGTTTCCAAGTTACCGTAATCTCTTACCTGGACTATATCAAGAACCTCCTAAATAATCAACCCATCCTTATGGGTAGGGACTGTCATTGTACACCCAGCTCAATCAATCTGCCTAATAAAACACAGGAAGTGGAAGATCAGGGCAGAGACAGAAAATGAACTGGAAATGAAAGAAAACTTTATTTTAGTGTTGAGTCCTGCTTCTCTGCATGTGACACTGCACCAAGATTAGGCTGTGTGGTACCTTGGCTCATATATAGGTTATAATGTGATCCTCAAGACTAAATGTACTTAGCAATCAGCAAGTGTCTCCTGGAAGTGCCAAGTTTAAGTTCAGAAAGAACCCCAAGGCAGAAAAAAAAACAAAAAAACAAGAAGGATATTCATTCATCCAATATACTTTTGAGGACTTATTCTACCCAAGGCACAGTACTCAACACTGTTGATACAAAGGTGAATAAGACTGATACAGTCTGCTCTCTCAGGGCTAACAGTATAGCAGGAAAGGAAGTCATTAAACAAATAATTACAGACTAATTATTTAATTGCAGTTTTGACAAATGATATTAATAGAAAAATATAGGAGACTGATATCGTATAATGGTTTGAGATGGGAGGCGTATAATCAGAAAATGCATCCCCCAAGGACCTGACATTTAAACTAAGTGAAATTTAGCCTAGAGAAAAGGCAAGGGACATGTATTCAAGGCAGAGGAAATTGTGTGTACAAAGACCCTGGATCAGAATGAGATAGGGTAGGACTAAAAGTCAGTGTGTCTAGAATATAGAGAATAAAGAGAAGACAGGTACACACTGAGCTGGGAGAGGCAGGGGTGGAGGGGATTGTAAGCAGGAAAAGACCAAAAGGATCTTTTGCACTAGAATTTTAAGTGAGCGATATGATCAAAAACCAGAAGGTGACACCACAAGCAATTGAAAAGAGACCATCGGAAACAGAAGATAAACAAGCTGTTTCCAGAATTCTGGGAGAAAGAGGGCTCTCTGGTGGGTCGATGGAGCTCTGATTAATCTAGCTTGTTTGTATCTAATTCACTCTCCTAGCCAGCTGTCACACCACAGTCACGAGAAAGCCACAGATCTCAGTGAAAGACAGGGTGTTCCCTTTCCAATGCCCTTAGGGCTAATGTGGCCCAAGGGCAGGCTGGAGATATTCCTAGAAACCTAGGACAGGGGTCTCGCCCGTGCCCTGGCCCTATACCCAGCCTCCTTCTTACGCCAAGATTTTGCATTCTGAACAGGAGCCTATTCCTCCAGCCTGGGCTGTGCAGAGGGGTCAATTTGCCTGTTAATTTTCCATGTGAAGTAATATGCACAATGAAGCACAAAGGAGAAGCAGGACATCAACACGGTCTCCAGCTGAGAAATCGATTCATACTTTAAATTACTCTGGGTAACCCCACTCACCACTGGGTTCCTATCTTCATCTATTCTGATTTGTAGAAAGTTGTCCTGGAGCGTGCAGCCCCCTAGAGTGGCCTGGGAGGTTTTGGGCTGCACCCCAGTGGCACGCTAATGGCCCAGTGGGGAGGAGCACAGAGATTGACAGCAGAGCATCCCCAGGGCAGGCAGGCGGCACACACTCCACAGCTCAATGACAAGGCCTGCTGGGCCTGTGCCGCTGCTCTGAGGCAAAAGCAGCATGCGCAAGTCTGAGGTCTGGCGGGCAGATACTTGGAATTCAGAGCCTACTCCCCTCTCCCCAACACCTGATATCTCAGCTGATTAACTACCTGGACCATTCATCCATTTCCTAAACATATACTTGAGTGTCAGATACTCTGCTTTGTCAGAGGAGAAAGATGAGAAAGATCCCCGTGTATTTTAACATTGGAGATTAGAAGAAAAAAACAAAAAGCAACCTGGGTGTAAGTCCCAGCTCTTCCATTTGATATATATATGACCTTAGGCCAGCTATATAACCTCTCTGCTTTAGGTTCCTCACCTATGAAACAGAGACTATGTCTATTTCCTGAGTGGTCATAAAGGTACACGTATAATAGAATTAAGTTTCCATGCACTTGCTTGTCACTGCATGACATAAAATAGGCAGCATGGCTCGTCACCAGATGTGGAGATTGTAACTGGCATGGTCTCACATAAAATATAAGCCATGTGAGAAGGCCACATATTGTATGATTCCATTTATATGAAATATCCAGACTAGGCAAATCCATAGATACAGAAAGCATATTAGTGGTTGCCAGGAGCTGGTGGGAAGGATGAATGAGAAGTAACTGGAATGGGTACAGGGTTTCTTTGGGGGGGTGATAAGAATACTTTGGAGTTAGATCATGAGGATGGTTGTACAACTCTCTGAATATACTAAAAATCACAGAATTGTATACGTACTTTTTTTTAAAATTTTTACTTTATACTGGAGTGTAGTTGATTTACAATGTTGTGTTAGTTTCAGGTGTACAGCAAAGTGATTCAGTTATACACACACACACACACATATATATATATATATCCTTTTACAGATTCTTTTCCCATATACATTATTAGACTTGTATACATACTTTAAAGAGATGAAGTTTATGGTATGCAAATTATATCTCAATAAAGCTATTATTTTTTTTAAATGTGTGTGGGTGTGTATGCACACCATGTGGCTTATATAAAATTCACTCTGGAGATATCTCAGGAGGAGATACATGCAATATGAATCAAGATGACGTAGATGGAAAAAACAAACGGTGGATTTGAACATGAGCCAGAGCAAAAGTTTCAAGAACAAGCAATAGTGCTCACAGGTGTTAACACACAACCATGATGCTTCTCGCATAGGCAGCCCATCTCAAATTGGACGGCCTGCATTTCAAGTCTCGGTAGCCACCTGTGGCTAATGGCTATCATATTGGACAGCACAGTTTAAGAAGGAAGACTGAAAAGAAAGGAAGGAAAGACACACACGCTAATCTAAGCCACGCTCTCCAATTCTACCTCTTCCGCCTCACCAAGCCCAGCCAGGTTGATAGCACGAACTCCATTTTGATATTTGAGCAGCTGAGGCTTAAAGAAGTTAAGCAAGCTTAAGGAAAAGGGAGTTTTATTTTTAAGTTGAGAAGAAGGTACCTGAAGAGAGGGGACAGCTAAAGTAAAATAAAGAGGGAAAAGACGATGGGCAGAAGAAAGTCTCAGAGGATGCATGCGGAAGGTCACTTAAGAAGGACAAAATCCCACAGGATAGATGTATTTTACACATCATGGCAGAAGGCGTGGAGTTAGTTTCACGTTGCAGAATTCCCCCATGCCAGAGACATAAGGGCAGGTGGAGAGCTGATCCATCATCAGTTGGGGTCGACTTGAACAGGAACATCAACCTGTCTCCACTCAGCAGAAACTGAGACCCCAGCTGAAAGGCTTTGTCCTGATCACAGGAAGCAGCCCACACTGTTCACTTGGCATCTCCCGTCTGCCTTCTCCCCCTGACCTTACCAACACCCCAGAGATGTGGCACCATGGTTACAGAGTACTGACTATAAAGTTATAGGCAGATTTTCAACTGCATGGAGGGTCGGCGCCTCTAACCCCTACATTGTTCAAGGGTCGACTGTATAGCCATCCCCACTCTCTCTTTTGGTTACCATCTCTGCAGATGGTAACCAAAACATCTTTTTCCATCCCTCCACTTTCAGCCTCTGTGTATCCTTAAATCTAAAGCAAATCTCTTATAGAGAGCATATATTAGTATATTGGTTTTTTATCCATTCAGCCACTCTATATCTTTTGATTGGTGAGTTTAATCTGTTTATTTTTATAGTAACTTTTCATAGGTAGACTTACTATTACCACTTTAATTGTTTTCTGTTTTGTAATTCTTTATTCCAGTTTTATTGAGAAATAATTAACATATATCACTGTATAAGTTTAAGGTATAAATCATGATGGTTTGATATACATATATTGTGAAATGATGACCACAATAGGTTTAGTTAACAGCTATCATCTCATATAGATAAAACAAAAAGAAATGAAAAAAATTTCTCCTTGTGATGAGAATTCTTAGGATCTACTCTCTTACAACTTTCCTATACATCATATAGCAGTGTTAACTATAGTCACCATGTGGTACATTACATTTCTAGTACTTATTTATCTGTACAAACTGGAAGTTTGTACATTTTGTTCACCTTACTCCAATTCCCTTTCCCCCTGCCTCTGGTAACCACAAATCTAATTTCTTTTTCTGTGAGTTTGGTGTTTTGTTTTGTTTTGTTTTTTGCGGTACACGGGCCTCCCGCTGTTGTGGTCTCTCCCGTTGTGGAGCACAGGCCCCGGACACGCAGATTCAGTAGCCATGGCTCACGGGCCCAGCCGCTCTGCGGCATGCGGGATCCTCCCAGACCGGGGCACGAACCCGCGTCCCCTGCATAGGCAGGCGGACTCCCAACCACTGCGCCACCAGGGAAGCCCTGGTGTTTGTTTTATACATCTTTTTTTCCTCTCTTTCTCTCTTTCTGTCTTCTTCTGTGATTTTATATATTTATAGGTAGATAGATAGATATAAATATTAAATATATATATTTGATGTTATTTGATGTTTGATATATATATAGTGATATACTTTGATTCTTTTCTGTTCATCTTTTTTGTATCTACTGTAGGTTTTTTCTTTAAAACTTTTTAAAGTTATAAATCTATTTTAAACTGATCACAACTTAACTTCAATCATATGCAAAAACTCTACACTTTTACTACCCACACAGACACATACTTTGTTATTAATCTCAGAATTTACTTCTTTTATATTGTGTATCCATTAAAAATTTTTTATGGTTATAGTGATTTTTAATACTTTTGCTTTTTAATTTTTATCCTGGGGTTCAAAGTGATTTATGCACCACCATTACAGTATTACATTATTCTGCATTTGTCTATACATTTGCTGTTATCATTGATATTTATACTTTCATCTGTATTCCTGCTGCTGTTTAGCATATTTTCATTTCAACTTGAAGAACTTCTTTTAGCACTTCTTGGAAGGTAGGTCTACTGGTGATGAACTCCCTCAGTTTTTGTTTGTCTGGAAAAAACTTTATTTCTTCTTCATTTTTAAAGGACAGTTTTGTGAGTATAATATTCTGAGTTGGCAGGGGTTTTTTCTTTTTTTTAATGATTTTCTAAACACATTAAAGTTAAAAATCTCTGATTTAAGGCATTTTAAGGATAGTAAGATTAATTTAACAGATAAAACAATACCTCACTGAAGTTTTTATTTTTTATTATTTTTTAATATTTATTTATTTTCCTTATTAGTCATCCATTTTATATACATCAGTGTATACATGTCAATCCCAATCTCCCAATTCATCCCACCACAACCCCCACCTCCCGCCGCTTTCACCCCCTTGGTATCCATACGTTTGTTCTCTACATCTGTGTCTCAATTTCTGCTCTGCAAACCGATTCATCTGTACCATTTTCTAGGTTCCACATATATGCGTTAATATATGATATTTGTTTTTCTCTTTCTGACTGACTTCACTCTCTATGATAGTCTCTAGATGCATCCATGTCTCTACAAATGACGCAATTCCGTTCCTTTTTATGGCTGAGTAATATTCCATTCTATATATGTACCACATCTTCTTTATCCATTTGTCTGTCGATGGGCATTTAGGTTGCTTCCATGACCTGGCTATTGTAAATAGTGCGGCAATGAACACTGGGGTGCATGTGTCTTTTTGAATTATGGTTTTCTCTGGGTATATGCCCAGTAGTGGGATTGCTGGGTCATATGGTAATTCTATTTTTAGT
>NC_041229.1:66225968-66226576 GCF_002837175.3 Physeter macrocephalus
TTCTTTTCCAATTTGTATTCTTTTATTTCTTTTTCTTCTCTGATTGCCATGGCTAGGACTTCCAAAACTATGTTGAATAATAGTGGTGAGAGTGGACATCCTTGTCTTGTTCCTGATCTTAGAGGAAATGCTTTCAGTTTTTCACCATTGAGAATGATGTTTGCTGTGGGCTTGTCATACATGGCATTTATGAGGTTCAGGTAGGTTCCCTCTGTGTCCACTGTCTGGAGAGTTTTTAGCATAAATGGGTGTTGAATTTTGTCAAAAGCTTTTTCTGCATCTATTGAGACGATCATATGGTTTTTATTCTTCAGTTTGTTCATATGGTGTGTCACATTGATTGATTTGCACATATTGAAGAATCCTTGCATCCCTGGGATAAATCCCACTTGATCACGGTGTATGACCCTTTTAATGTGTGTTGGATTCTGTTTGCTAGTACTTTGTTCAGGATTTTTGCATTTATATTCCTCAGTGATATTCATCTGTAATTTTATTTTTTTGTAGTATCTTTGTCTGGTTTTGGTATCAGGTTGATGGTGGCCTCATAGAATGAGTCTGGGAGTGTTCCTTCCTCTGCTATATTTTGGAAGAGTTTGAGAAGGATG
>NC_041229.1:66226825-66263360 GCF_002837175.3 Physeter macrocephalus
AACTTTGGGTTTTGTTTGTTCTTCTTTCTCTAGTTCCTTTAGGTGTAACGTTAGATTGTTTATTTGAGATTTTTCTTTTTTCTTGAGGTAGGCTTGTATAGCCATAATCTTCCCTCTTAGAACTGCTTTTGCTGCATCCCATAGGTTTTGGATCATCGTGTGTTCACTGTCATTTGTCTCTAGGTATTTTTTGATTTCTTCAGCGATCTCTTGGTTATTTAGTAACAGATTGTTTAGCCTCCATGTGTTTGTGTTGTTTACCTTTTTTTCCCTGTAATTGATTTCTAACCTCATAGCATTGTGGTTGGAAAAGATGCTTGATATGATTTCAATTTTCTTAAATTTCTTGAGGCTTGATTGATTTGTGACCCATGAAGTGATCTGTCCTGCAGAATGTTCTGTGTGCACTTGTGAAGATAGTGTAATCTGCTGTGTTTCGATGGAATGGCCTATAAATATCAATTAAATGTATCTGGTCTATTGTGTCATTTAAAGCTTGTGTTTCCTTATTAATTTTCTGTTTGGATGATCTGTCCATTGGTGTTAGTGAGGTGTTAAATTCCCCCACTATTACTGTGTTACTGTCGATTTCCTCTTTTATAGCTGTTAGCAGTTGCCTTATGTATTGTGGTGCTCCTATGTTGGATGCATATATATTTATAATTGTTATAGCTTCTTCTTGGACTGATCTCTTGATCAGTATGTAGTGTCTTTCCTTGTCTCTTGTAACATTCTTTATTTTAAAGTCTATTTTATCATATATGAGGATTGCTACTCCAGCTTTCTTTTGATTTCCATTTGCATGGAATATCTTTTTCCATCCCCTCACTTTCAGTCTGTATGTGTCCCTAGGGCTGAATTGGGTCTCTTGTAGACAGCATATATATAGGTCTTGTTTTTGTATCCATTCAGTGAGCCTGTGTCTTTTGGTTGGAGCATTTAATCCATTCACGTTTAAGGTAATTATTGAGAGGTATGTTCCTATTACCATTTTCTTAATTGTTTTGGGTTTGTTTTTGTAGGTCCTTTTCTTCTCTTGTGTTGCCCACTTAGAGAAGTTCCTTTAGCATTTGTTGTAGAGTTGGTTTGGTGGTGCTGAGTTCTCTTAGCTCTTGCTTGTCTGTAAAGCTTTTGATTTCTCCATCATATCTGAATGAGATCCTTGCTGGGTAGAGTAATCTTGGTTGTAGGTTCTTCCCTTTCATCACTTTAAGTATATCATGCCACTCCCTTTTGGCTTGTAGAGTTTCTGCTGAGAAATCAGTTGTTAACCTTATGGGAGTTGCCTTGTATGTTATCTGTCATTTTTCCCTTGCTACTTTCAATAATTTCTCTTTGTCTTTTATTTTTGCCAATTTGATTACTATGTGTCTCCGCATGTTTCTGCTTGGTTTTATCCTTTATGGTACTCTCTGTGCTTCCTGGACTTGGGTGCCTATTTCCTTTCCAATGTTTGGGAAGTTTTCAAGTATAATCTTTTCAAATATTTTCTTGTGTGCTTTCTCTCTCTCTTCTTCTTCTGGGACTCCTATAATTCTGTCTTCCAGGCCACTTATCTGTTCTTCTGCCTCAGTTATTCTGCTGTTGATTCCTTCTAGTGTATTTTTCATTTCAGTTATTGTATTGTTCTCTCTGTTTGTTCTTTAATTCTTCTATGTGTTTGTTCTTTAATTCTTCTTGGTCTTTGTTAAACATTTCTTGCATCTTCTCGATCTTTGCCTCCATTCTTTTTCCAAAGTCCTGGATCATCTTCACTATCATTATTCTGAATTCTTTTTCTGGAAGATTGCCTATTTCCATTTCATTTAGTTGTTTTTCTGGCATTTTATCTTGTTCCTTCATCTGGTACATAGCCCTCTGCCTTTTTGTCTTGTCTATCTTTCTGTGAATGTGGTTTTTGTTCCACAGGCTGCAGGACTGTAGTTCTTCTTGCTTCTACTGTCTGCCCTCTGGTGGATGAGGCTATCCAGTTTTTTTCTTTCCACACTTTAAATGTATCTTTCCACTCTTTTCCTGGTCTGCAAGATTTCTGCTGTGAAATCCACCAATAGCCTTGTGAGGGTTCCTTTGTATATGATGAGTCAGTTTTCTTTTGCTTTTTTCGGTATTTTTTCTTTGTCTTTGTTTTTGACAATTTCACTACAATGTGTCTCAATGTAGGCCTCTTTAGTTCAGTCTATTTGGGGTTCTTTGGGCTTCATGAATCTGGATGTCCATTTCTGGGAATTTTTCAGCCATATTTCTTTAAATAAATTTTCTGCTCCTTTCTATTTCTCTTTTACTCCTGGGACTCCTATAGTGCATTTATTTCTTTAGTTGATGGCAGCCCATGAGTCCTGTAGGCTTTCTTCATTCTTTTTCATTCTTTAATCTTTATGTTCCTGTGACTGAATAATTGTGAATGATCTGTCTTCTAGTTCACTGATTACTTTATCAGCTTGATTAAATTTGTCATTGACATTCTCTATTGAATTTTTGAGTTCAGTCATTGTCTTCTTTAGTTTCAGAATTTCTGTTTGGTTCCTTTCAATGGTTTCTATCTCTTTGTCAAACTTCTCATTTTATTCATGTATTGTTTTCCTAATTCCATTTAGTTTTCTCTCTGTGTGCTCTTATAGCTCACTGAGTGAGATCCTTTAAGGTGATTATTTTGAATTCTTTGTCAGGCAGTTCATAGATCTCCATTTCTTTCAGGTAGGAGTTTTATTTTGTTTCTTTTTGTGTGTTTTTTTTTGTTCATTTGTTTTGTTATATTTTCTTCCTTTTGGTCCTAGCTTGTGGTGTCATGTTTTCCTGACTCTTCATGATCTTTGTAGCCTTGCATTTGTGTCTGTACATTTAAAGAAGCAGTCACATCCTCCAGTCTTTACAGACTGGCTTTGGCAGTGAACACCCTCCACCATTCAGCCTCACCAGAGATTCTAGGAGGGCCAGGTGCCAGGGTCCACTGCAGGAAGTTCTACCAGGGGCTGCAGGCTGACAATTGAGATCCATACCTACTGGTTGTTGAAAATCCCCACCCCTTTTCTTTGTTCTGATTCCTTCCATGTTCTGAGTGAGGCATGACAGAGGTGGGACTCTTGGGTAGTACCCCAAAAGCCTGAAAAATTTGGACATTCACTTTGCTCTCCATCTTTCCCTTTTGGAAAAACTTATGGACTGAAGAGATTTCTCTCAATGCTGCACCGTGCTAGCTTGGGGTAGGTGTGACTTAGGTCCACAGTCCCCAACCTTTTTGGCACCAGGGACCAGTTTTGTGGAAGACAAGTTTTCCACAGACCAGGGGTGGGGTGATGGTTCAGGCGGTAATACAAGCAAAAGGGGGGGGGGATGGGTGATTCTATTTATACAGTAATAGAGTTCAAAATAAGTTTAAAATCTATGATGTTAAATTCAAAGTAATATTTATCTTTAAGAAGGAGAGTGGGATACAAGCAAAAGGGGGGGGGATGGGTGATTCTATTTATACAGTAATAGAGTTCAAAATAAGTTTAAAATCTATGATGTTAAATTCAAAGTAATATTTATCTTTAAGAAGGAGAGTGGGAATAACGACTGGAAGGTGGCATTGGGTGTCTTCAGGGATATTGTTAATGTTCTATTTTCTGACCAGGTTAGTGGTTACATGAGGGTGTTCCTTTTATGAAAATTCACTGAACTCGCTTAAAATTTATCTACTTTTCTTTTTAAATGTTACCTTTCAACAAAAATGTTATTAAAAAGTTAAATTTGAAATGGTGATGATCAACAAATACTAACACAAAAGGGGCAGAAGCTTTTAGATATAGATTGCCCTGGAGAGGGTACCAGGATATACCAACCATGCAGGGAACCAGATGCCTGGAAATGAGGAACTTATCAGGAATGAGTGCCAGGAACCAAGAGCAGGTGAAGCCAGGAAAGAAAGCCAAGATACCAGACCTGGAAGAGATGAAACTAGAAGATCCCTGAATTACAGTGGCTGAAATACGAGATCAAAAGCTGAGGACTTCTCTGGTGGTGCAGTGGTTAAGAATCTGCCTGCCCATTCAGGGGACATAGGTTCGAGCCCTGGTCCAGGAAGTTCCCACATGCCGCGGAGCAACTAAGCCCATGTGCCACAACTACTGAAGCCTGTGTGCCCTAGAGCCAGCGCTCCACAACAAGAGAAGCCACCGCAATGAGAAGCCCGCACGCCACGATGAAGAATAGCCCCCAACCGCCGCAACTAGAGAAAGCCTGCACGCAGCAACAAAGACCCAACACAGCCAAAAATAAGTAAATAAATTTATATATATATTTTAAAGAGCTGAAAAAATCTTCACCTTCAAAGGTGAAGGAAGTGGTGCCCACGTGAGCATTCAAATAATGCCAGCTCAGGCATTACTGAGCAATGAGATCATCTGAAATAGTGACTTGTTTAACCTTTTATCCTAATTATTTTTTAGTCTTACTGTCTTGGTTCCCAACTGACACAGGTCACCTTGCAATCTTAGATTATAGAACTTAATTTCTATTTCAATACTCAAAAGATTTCAGTGGAGGAGGGGAAGGGAGTTCTCACTATGATATATACTAAGTATTCAAAACCACCCTTTCTCTGTCTCTTTGGTCTTTGAAAAACCAAGAATGTTTATAATACAATAATGAAATAAAAATAAAGTCATTCATCAAGAACTCTGTATTTATTTTCTTTACATCTGAAGGTTGTTAAATCCTAATTATCCTGAACTATTTTCATAATGCTAAGCAGCCTCCACTTATGAAGTCAGTAATTAATATTCAATTTGCCTAGAGCTTTCAGATTTGCATGTTAATTATTGATTTCTTAATCACTATGATGGGTATTTGAGAGCTTTAGAGAACACTGACATTTCAATAAATGTTACACAGTGATCATCTCTGTAGATTGGGGTTTTTAAGAAAATATTTTGCAATCTTTTATTTTCAGATTTCCTTTCCACCTGCAGCTCTGATTCTTTTCCTGAGGCATCTGCGTAAGCTTTGCACTGGTGTTACTGATAGAATTATGAGTATGAATCTGGAAAGGGGCAATGTTATCCTTTATGGTCTCAGCCTGACCATCCTTCTACTACTGTCCTCTCTCTAGCAGGCGCTGATTTGGGAAAGTTAATTATACCTAGTAGCTTTTAAATCACCTACATGAATCCACTTTTTAAGCACCTTTATACAACATTTTAAACTTATTTATTTATTTATTTTTGGCTGCATTGGGTCTTTGCTGCTGCGCGCGGGCTTTCTCTAGTTGCGGCGAGCAGAGGCTACTCTTGGTTGCGGTGTGCGTGCTTCTCATTGCGTTGACTTCTCTTGTTGCGGAGCATGGGCTCTAGGCACGTGGGTTCAGTAGTTGTGGCACACGGGCTTAGCTGCTCCGCAGCATGTGGGGTCTTCCCGGACCAGGGATCGAACCTGTGTCCCCTGCACTGGCAGGCAGATTCTTAACCACTGCGCCACCAGGGAAGTCCCTAAACATTTTAAACTGAGGGCATCATGCCTGCAGTTTTCCCAACTCAAGAGGAAGCCAGATGCTTGACCGTGTATACCTCCATTATCAGCTTTATATTCTACTCCATCCTTTTCCTGAAACATTTCTGCCCCATACTGAGATCTAAGCCTGACTTTGAAGTGGTCCAGCACCAGCTTGATAGAGCAGCTGCTTTTCAATGGCTCACCCGGTGCTCAATCCTGACCCTCTTCTCACTTACCTGCTGTGGGAGATTGTATTGATAGCTCCAATTCTTCATCCTCCCTGGATCTGCTCCCTTTCTTTGTGATGGTCCAATCTCTCCTATGAAATAGGTAAATAATATTCCTGTGCCCACTCCTACTCTGCCCCCAGGTTGGGTTCTGTCATGTGACTCACTTTATCAGAGTGAATGTGAATGGGCCTGAGTGAACAAATATTTGAAAAGTGCTTTTTCTGCACTTGGCTAAGAGGCACCGTCTGAATCTTCTGAATCTCTGACATGCCCTCAGCTAACTCCCACCTCCATCTAAGGAATATAAAAAAATTCAAGTTCTTATCCCTCTTGGGGCAGCAGGAATTCAGTAGGGTTTTCTATGGTCTTCTCTGCCCTGATACCCATATTTTACTTTCCTGCTTCCACACCATGGCAGTAAGGGAATTACTGAAAAGCTGCCACCGTCTAGGATTCCCTTGACTCCCAGATGCCTCATATTTTCTAGCGGTTACAGCCCCTTCACAAACAGTTTGGAGCTAAAACTGGTGTCAGCTGAAAAAAATGCACAACCTTAAAGTTGAGAGTTATGTTTTATTCAGCAGACAAAACTGAGGACTTAAGCCCGGGACTCAGCATCTCAGATAACTCTGAGGGACTGTTCCGAAGAGGCAGGGGAGGAACCAGGATATATAGGAGTTTTTGCAACAAAGACCAGGTAGTTGGAACATCAAAAGATTACTATCAATTAAAGAAAACCAGATATCTCAAGGTAAGGAATTTAGCACTTTTCTATGTACAGGAAGATGCAAAGTCTGGGCTCATTGAAATCATTCCTTTGATGGGCACCTCAGCTATCTGGGGCCAGTATCCTGCGCTTCTCACCCTGAGTCTCTTCAGAGTGCACCATCTGGGGTGGCTGCAGTGGCTGACTGCTAGATAGGGGGCAAATCCTGCCTCCATCCTGAGTTCCCTCAGGGCTCACCACCAGGGCAGCTATAATGTGATGGCTTGATGGCTGCCACATCCTTTGTTTACTGATATGGCAGGTGGCATTTTTAGTTCACGCTGGGGACCCCTTTCTCAATGACCCTCACCTGCATACACTCTCATCCTTCATTCCCAATTCTTTTCTCTCTTCAAGTACAGAAATGTTTCTTTTCCTCTAACAGTAGAAATACAGAGAAAAGGGAATTGGCTAGCCAAGTATACTTCCAAACCAATTTCTTATGTCAAGATAATTCATTTTGCTTTTGTTTTCCTTCCATGCTATGTCCTCCCTTCCCTGAAGGCCAAGGTCTAGTTTCAGTGATGGGAAGGACAATAGAACAAACAAGGGAACTGAGGCAGCAACAGCAACAGCAGCAGCAGAAATCAATTACTACCCCATTTGTTCATTTGCATATCAGACAAATTAGTGCCAACTCACAGACAGGTATGATCCAGGTGAATTGACAAGTCACCTGAAGTATTAAGCCCAAAACAGGAGCTCAAAAAGAGCATCAAGAAGTGGACATCAAAGTAGAAGAAGGATACTGGTAGAAACCCCAAGCCATAGAGGCATCAAAAGAAAAAGTCAAGTAAGAGAAGATAAAATAGAAAGATCCATGCTGTGGCAAGGGTGTAGGATTCAGGAGAAGGCAAATTGAGGCTGTGGCTATACTGTGCATAGGCAAGGGCGGGCCAGAGAGATACCATCATGGCCACAGCTTGCTATGTCAACACGCTCATGCCTCAACTGTGCTGAGACCATACTTTCTCCTTCCTAACGCAGCTGTGTTCATAAGCCACTGTCTAACAATCTTGAGGAGTCTGGAAAGGATCTGCTTTGGTCCTCCAAATGGAATATGAACCAGCACTCATGGCTTTTTTGAGTTTTGCCACATTCACGTGTCTTAGGGATGCTTTGGTCATATAATTATAGGTACAAATATTTCTATCCCATCATTCTCACCTGTTATGAAGTCCTCTCCCTTTAACAGAACCACCCTGGTATTTTGAGGGTTTCAATGATTAGAAACAAGCATTTCTGATATTAATATATTTATCACTTCTACATCAATATAATTAAAGATGGAAGCAAAGCCATATCCAAGCTTACAAGGTCCAACACATAAAAGGATAAAATAGGATTCCCTTCCCCTTCCAAGCCAGCCTCCTATAAGTAGTTGAGGTTTTTCCTTCTTTTCCTTTTCTCCCCCAATTAGTCCTTAAATCCTTGTCCACTTTTCCTAACTTGGATTTCATGACCACTCCCAAGCTGAGTCAGATGCCTCTTCCTTCTCTGTGCTCCATGATACATCATGCATCTTTCTGTCACTCTATTTCCAATTTTTTTAAAACTCACTGTTTATAAGCCTCACTGGACTGTGAATTCCTACAATGAGGGACTATGGCTTTTCGTCCCTTCTCTACCTCATTCATCTCTGTAACCCCAGGACCAGCCTAGCACAGGGCCTGGCACAGATTAGATTTTAGGAATATATAGTGGTGGTCAAAGCACACTTGAAGTAATTGCGGTGTCTCTGATTTTGTCCAGAAACCTGGATCAGGGGACTTCCCTGGCGGTCCAGTGGTTAAGACCATGCTCCCACTGCAGGGGGTGCGGGTTCGATCGCTGGTTGGGGAACTAAGATCCCGCATGCTGCGTGGCATGGCCAAAAATCTTTTTAAAAGGAGAAAAAGACAAAAATCTGGCCCATGACTTTGGTTGGGGACCTCCTTGGTACAGCTGTAAGAATCTCTTAGTGATTTCCTGCTGTTGGTCTTTCCCCATTACCCTGACCATAAACTGAAGCTCCCATGTACTCACATGGTTCTAGTATTGACCTGGACTAGCTCTACTCAGCCATGAGTCTCAAAACCCTAGAAGAAATATCTGGAGAAGAGGAAAAGGGAAGTATTTGAGTAAGTACAGCCTGACCACCAGTCAGAGACAAGCTGTGGAAGAATAAACATCTTCCATCTAAAAAATGATGTGCAAGCACTTTGTGCTGCCTCAGCTGTGAGGCAAGTGCAAGGTGCTGTCTGGGTCAAGGATAATCATTATTTCTGCTGTCTGGCCCACTGGAGACAGGATCCATGACCCCAGTGCATCTTTTCCATCTTTGACATATATTACTCTATGAATTTTTGATGTTTCAATCTGTGTACTTTGGGGAGAATAGTGGTAATTACAAAAGAGTACTTTCCATTCTCTTGGGCGTGTGATAGATGGCTGGTTTCCAAGCATGTTTCCCTGCAGTAGGGGGACACCGAGGGGGCATTATGCTAGCTGTGAGCAGTTCTTACATCCACTTCTGAAAGACAGACTAAATCCTTTCAAGATAGAAAGGTCTGGGTTTGCCTCTTCCCCATCTTGGCAATTATCCTTTGGCTGCTCCATTTCATACGGTTATGGAGTGGTTATTTGGGATTAAAGGAGCAATTGAATCTGTATCAGAAATAAGTTTGAGATTCCTCGCCTCCCTGACAAACGTGTTATTACTGCCTGCACAAAGGGGCATTTACCTGTCTGTCAGAAATACACTTTGTTTTCATTTTGTGTGAAATTCTCTTTTACCTCTGAAAATGCAACTGTGAAATAAAATGAGGGCTTCCAGCAGACATTTCTCAAGGGGAAGCACAAGGCCTTCACCCTGCTCATGTGGGTCCTGGCCTCTGAGCAGCACCATTTGCTAATGAAATGCAGTCTTGGTCCACGTGCTTTAAAAATAGAACCCCATGGATTGCCTTCATTTCCAAGGTCCCCACTGCTGCCCTCATTCACACGCTATTTAAGAGATTCTTTTCCTGAATGTTCTCCCTAGTTTTTCCGGAAATAAGTACTTTGCATTTAAAGGGGGGAAGCGTGGTAGCTCTGTGACTACCCTACCTAATTAAGATCCCGGGGCGTGGGTGCTCTCTTGTTTCTGAAATGTGCTCAGAGTTAGCAGTGCATCATCCTCTGGGTGAGCCATCCACTTTTCAGGCTATCATCTCTCACGCTTCATGAAAACCTTGAAAGTGTGTTGTCAAGAGCCAGCTCCAATATGAGTGGTAATACCTACCTAGAGCTTTCGATTTGCCGACTGCTTTCACATCCACTACCTCTTTTGAGCCTTTTAACAATCTCAGGAGGTGATGTTTTCCCACTTTCCAGATCAGAAAATGAAAGCTTGGTGAGGATAGGGGTCTTGCCAAAGTAAAGAACACTATGGATGGCCTAACCTGGCTCTCCTGAGTCGATAGCCCAGGCTTCTTCCACTGCCAAAGAAAAACCATTTACTAATTAGACAAAAGTTATGGGACTGGGGCCTGGACCCAGGTATGTGTTGGGCATGTCCACAGTTTTCTGGGGGTTCTAACATGAAGACAGGGCTGAGACCAACTGCATTTCCCCATACATCCCTCCTCCAGACTCAGCCCTGGGCTCAGGGATCACAATGGACGTAATCACTTTTCACGTCAGAAGAGGCTGGGGCTTTGTGCATGAGGGTGGGTGGGTGGGTGTGCTGGGGGAGAGCACAGGAGGGGATCTAATCTGCATATGTACCATAAGAGAAGTCAGAGAAATGGGGTCCCTCTTCCTTAAGTATCTTATGCTCACTAAGAGAAACAGTGAAGGGGTTTTGGAGAAAGGTGATCAGATTATAACCACAAATTTGACTGACTTTGCATATTGTACATTGATTTTATGTCAGAGATTCTCAGCCTCTGCACCATTGACATTTGAGGCCAGATAAGTCTTTACTGTGGTGGCTGTCCTGTGTGTTTTAGGATGTTTGGCTGCGTCCCTAGTTTCAACCCATTAATGCCAGAAGCAGCCCCCTCTTCCCCAGTTGTGACAGCCAAAAATGTCTCCAGATATTCCCAGATGTCTCCAGGGGAACAAAATCATCCTTCCTTGTTGACAACTACTGTTTTATTTCATTGTTAAATGTACACATATCTGTCTCCCCCTAACTGTGGGCTACTTGAAGTCGGGGGCTATACTGTCTGTACTCGCCTCTCTAATCCCCCAACCCGGCAGCATACAGTAGAGACCTTTCAATTCACAGTGGCCACTTGAATTAACCTGTTGTTCCCAGGGTTTGTACTTCACAGTCCTGGTCCCTTGGCTGTAGTTCATTAGAGAAAAGGTGATACCTAATTCAAACTCAACTGTCAGATTCTCCCTCCTGTTGGAACTGAGACTGATGGACTCTATGTCAGCATGGGCTGGTCTTTTGCACAGAAGAGTTGGGAGCTGGGAGCAGCCTCTTGCACTATCACATGAACTGAGACACAGAGAAAGCCAATCTTCCAAGAAATAAGAATTAAACCTATTCAAGCAGAGGCTAGGGACTAGATGCAGCACCTCTGGGTCCATGATGGTTTTTCAGACACTGGCTGCATTCCTGTCCTTGGGTTCTAGGAAACATCCCTCCATCTTTATGACAAACTCCCTTTCTGTAAGTAAAATAGCTTGACTTGGATTTTGATACTTGTAATCAAAGAAACCTTACTAATACATGGGATCTGGCACTGGGTAGATAGCCAACAAATTTTGTTTAATTAATTGGTGAATGAATCAATGGGCCAGCAGCCAAAAACAAGAGGTAGTGAGAGCAGCAAGGCTTTCTCAGTAGCAATAGCACCACTGGTCACCAGGGGTCCACTGGGACCGAGAACTGGCTCTTCCCTCTAGACGTTGCCGGGCCCTGCCTGGAAGCAGAGGCAGGTCCAGACACTGGGAGAGGAGGAGTTCCATGGTAGAGTGAGATGTGCAGTAATAAAACCTGATAGGGTGTCGACAAGAATCCAGTCCTCTGGGATTCTAATTCAAACCACTGAGTCTTTCCAAGCTGGGCTCAGCCTGGGGTAATAGGGTTCCAACGGGCCTACAAAGAATCTAATCATTTACTCAACCACAGCTGCGGCTCCTAACGCATTTCAGGGAAACTCCCATTTCTCAGTCACCTACACCACAATGCAATTTTGTTCCCAGAGCCCTAAGAGTCTCCCAGGATGAGCAGAGATTCCTTCTGGATGTGAGTCTGCCACAGACTGGGATCCGAGGAAAGCTCTCCCAGCCTACCGTGGGCACACCAGGATGGCAATCAGCTCTGAAAGGTAAAGGGCACCCAGTGAGGGGACCAAGCTGAGGTCCTGTTTGACACTGAGAGCAAGCAAACACACCCCTGCATGAGGTCAGGCAGGAGAGACAAAGAAGGTCCCTGGCCTGCTGAAAGATCAGCAGATGAGTCTAAGTGGTGGAACTGATTTCAGTAGTAACCAGCAAGGCTCCACATTATTAAGTAACAGTGGCTACTGACTGTGGCATCAAATAAGTGAAGTCAAAACCACGATGGTGGGCTTCCCTGGTGGCGCAGCGGTTGAGAGTCCGCCTGCCGATGCAGGGGACACGGGTTCGTGCCCCGGTCCGGGAAGATCCCGCATGCCGCGGAGCGGCTGGGCCCGTGAGCCATGGCCGCTGAGCCTGCGCGTCCGGAGCCTGTGCTCCGCGACGGGAGAGAAGACCCCGCATGCCGCGGAGCGGCTGGGCCCGTGAGCCATGGCCGCTGAGCCTGCGCGTCCGGAGCCTGTGCTCCGCGACGGGAGAGGCCACAACAGTGAGAGGCCCGCGTACCGCAAAGAAACAAACAAACAAACAAAAAAAACAACCACGATGGCTATTATTCAGAATAGCCAAGGGGCTTCCCTGGTGGCGCAGTGGTTGAGAGTCCGCCTGCCGATGCAGGGGACACGGGTTCGTGCCCCGGTCTGGGAAGATCCCACATGCGGCGGAGCGGCTGGACCCGTGAGCCATGGCCGCTGAGCCTGCGCGTCCGGAGCCTGTGCTCCGCAACGGGAGAGGCCACAACAGAGGAAGGCCCGCATACCACAAAAAAAAAAAAAAAAAAAGAATAGCCAAAAGATGGAAACAACCCAACTGTCTATCAGCAGATGAATTGATAAACAAATGTGACATACATACACAATGGAGTATGTATAGCGTATTCTCCC
Source organism: Physeter macrocephalus (assembly GCF_002837175.3). Lineage (NCBI taxonomy): Eukaryota > Metazoa > Chordata > Mammalia > Artiodactyla > Physeteridae > Physeter > Physeter macrocephalus. The sequence continues at coordinate 66,239,491 of NC_041229.1, forward strand.
TTAAAAAGGGATGAAATTCTGGTACATACTACAATATGAATGAACCTCAAGGACATCATGGTCAGCGAAATAAATCAGTCACAAAGAGAAAAAGTTTTATGGTTCCTCTTAAGCACAGTACCTAGAGTAGTCAAATTCATAGAAACAGAAAGTAAATGGTGGTTGCCAGGGGCTGAGAGGAGTGGGTAATGGAGAGTTGTTGTTTAATGGATATAGTCTCTGTTCGGCAGGATAAAAAGAGTTCTGGAGATTGGTTGCACAGCAATGTGAAGGTACTTAACACTGCTGAAATGGTTAAGTGGTAAATTTTATGTTATGTGTATTTTACCACAATTTTTAAAAAACAACCATAGTGGCCAAGCGTGTCACCAACATGCCAAGTCTGGAGAAACTAGACAACTAACATCTGCTCACTGAACAGATAGCTCTTTGTGAAAGGCTCTTAGCATAAGGCAAACAACTGCCAGCTGAGTTTCAGGAAAGGGACTTCTCTGCCTGGGTAGTTTCCCTTGGACAACGTTTCCCTGTAAAACCTCCAAGGCATTTGCGCGGCATGTTTCCGAGTCCATTCTTGCTGATCTGTTGTACCATCTGAGGCTGTCTCGGGAAGCCGTGACTCAAACGCAACCCAAAGAGGGTGTGTAATCCTCTCCATTAGCCTTGTAGGCATGGGCTATCTCTGTCACCAGAGGATCCTAGGAGTTGGGGGTCCCAGAGCAGAGACAGACAGATAAGTGAACTTTGACAATGAAAGTGCTGGATACCACTGAGATCCCAGGGTATCAAGGTAGATGTTACCATTTCTGTATATTGAGGAGATAAATTTTGGTTGTGAAAGCAACCTTTGGTAGCTTGAAAGAGTAACCCATAGGAAAGTGGATGGTCCGGAAGAAAACACCTCCTTGGTAAGGACTACCATCCAGAAGCATGACGGTGGGCAGCCAGTGGGATAAACAGTCTCCCACAGCCCCACTGACGCCTAGGCAGGAGGATCCCTCTAGGAATTCCTCCTCTGCTCAGCCTTCCTGGGACACCCCCAAGAGAGTCAGCCACTCCTTCCCAGGGACCCCAGCACTTCCAAATTCAACAGCATCTGGCTTGTTCCACAGGAGGGCCTCACAGACGCAGGGATGACAGGCACGAGCTCTATACACGTTTGTTGCAGGAGTGAACCACTGAGGAACACAGGTCCTGACAGCAAGGGACACGTCTTGGGGGATCTTTGTCCCCTGCCCCAGCTCCCACAAAGGGGATTACTCCAGCTGACCACAGAGAAAGCCTGAAGGCCTACAATGCAATTTTGACATAAGCATTTCTAATGTGGCAAGTGATCTATACAATGTGGCATCTCTGCCCCAGCTTCAAAGCTAAGGGAACCAACCATTGAGTCAAGCATGGCACAGGAAGTTCCCAACATCATTACACAGAGTGTTCACAAACCCCTTCAGGTCTTGGACTAATAAAAGTGAACCTGAGCACCGTGCCCTTTTATAAAGAGGGTTATAGCAGCACCATGCTCTACATATCGAGGGTTCCTGGTAATGAAGACTCTACATTCCCTCCCAAGGGCCTGTCTTTCCAATACAGCATCCTAGGAGCCTGCCCTAGGGAGGAAAGTTGAGTCTCCCATCCTGGTCCACAAAGAAGCTGGTCTTTTAGAAGAACAATCACAATAAGGCTGTGTGTCGCATTAACTCAAAGCAATGACTTTTAGAGCGAGACAGCTTGATTCCACCCCTTATTGACTCTCTGAACTTGATCCTCTCTGTGTCTCAGTTTCCCCACGTGTAAAATGAAGATAATAATCCCAACTTCCCAGAATTTCTAAGTACATTGAAAGAGGGCTTGCACCAAGCCTGGCATAGAAGACTCAGAAAATTTCAGGTTCCCCCTCCTCCTCTGGGCTGACTCTCCCTCCACCCACCCCCTGATGTGGACCCCATATGGTCCTCTAGAGCACCCTACACAGGCCTTCTTCCCCTACCAGGATAGTACTTGTTTCACCGAAACTCCAATTTCCCCAGTTTCTGTCAACAGATAACCATCAGGACCTGAGGCATCCTTGGGACCACAGGTCTGTGAGTCCTCAGCGCTTACCTGTAGACCCCGCACATAAAGAGGAATCACCCAGAGGAGGATGCAGGGGGTGTGGAATTTGATAAGGGAATATTGGGGATAAGGAGACATTCAGAAACTCCCAGGAACAGTCTCGGATCCCATAAGCACAACAGGACAGCCCTTCAGCAGCGAATCCACAGCTGAAAACCCTTCCACTGACAGGCTAAAGTGATCAGTTTTTCCTGAATTCCCCCTCTCCCATCCTCCTTCTTCCAAGACAGCACTCGAGGGTGGATGAGTTGCCTATTTGCACGCTAGTGCCTCCCGGTTTTATTGCAAATTAAACATGCACACATTATAAACAAACAGTCGATGCTTCTAGAGCAAATATACAGCTTTCAGACCCTTCATAAATTCTTCAAGAGGAGCTCTTTGCAGTTTATAGCCTCAATACAATTTTGAGTGACTTACAGCCCTGTGGGGATGTCAGGAAGGAGAACGCTCACTTAGGGGGCGCTGAGAGTGAGATTCTCCACTCTCTCGTCTTGCTGCCAACTTGTTCAGGGTTGGAGTGTGGTGAAGGTCCAGTCTCACCCTGGCCCACACTCACTTTTTCTCCATGCCTTTTGATTTCTTATAAGAGTCTCTTTCTCTAGCAAGCTCAGAATTCACCCCTGCTCGCCAAATACCAGGATTCTGGGACTAGGAAAATTGTATCCACTCACCTACTGTTACTGCTTTGAAGTCTCACATAGAGAGACTAAGAAACTTACCAACAAGCGGCAGAGCCAAGACCAGAACACAGATCTTCTGACTTCCAGCTCAGTCCTCTTCCTAACACATTGTGGATCCAGGAATCTGACTTAAATGAAGGGGCTTTTAAATACTTGGAATACTCAAAACTCTGGATAATCGTGTGCTGTAAAGGGCAGGAAATCAGAGCAAGAAGCTGAAGCCTAGCTGTGGCAGATAGAGTTAGGATGCCAGAACAAAAATCAGGAGCTAATTGGAGGGAAACAGAACAGGATGGGGTGTGGCCAGGTTCTCATTCCTGAGGGAGGACACAGGAGACACGTGCAGGACCGGTCGCAAGCAGGGAGATGGATAGGAAGCACAGGGATTTCCAGCACTGAATCCGGGAGCGAGTTTACACTTAGAGCACCCCTCACTTCCATGGACTGAGTTTAGTGTCCTTGTAGAATCTGTACCTCACACCAACAATTTGCTCTGCGTCTTAGAGCAAGTCAACAGAAGCACCATACAAGCAGGTCCTAAGCTCAAGTGGGTGATTTCCAACTCAGGACACTCTAGGCGATTGCCCCATGCCACACAGAGAATGGCATCTCGAGGTCTCCTGTGGGCCTCATGTGACCCTGGCAGGGGCAGGCTCCAGCAGAGGTAGGTAGGTGCTTGGATAGTAGCTCTTGCCCTACCTTGTTCAGATGAGGAAACCAAGACTCAGAGAGGCCGGCTTGCTGAAAATAACACAGGTGGGAAGCAGAAGACTCCTTATTTAACTCTGGCCTTCAGACTCCCATTCCAGTGCTCCTCCACCCCACCAAGCTTCCCCTGAACTACCTCCATGGCCTTGCTGCCTTCCTAAACTACATGTTCTAGGTGACGATTTTTTTTTAATTAATTCAGCTTTATTTTTTGAGGACGTTGTCAGTGTCACAATACCCCTTGAGAACATTGCCAAAACTCTAAAAGTCGTCTCTCTCTAACCCTCATGTGCACAGAGTCTGTGGAGAGGTGAGAGAAAACAGGCAGTGGTAGAGAGCGGAGGTCAAGGTGAGTGAGTGACTTTCCATGCATTGTGGTTGCCTAGCCTTTCCCCCACTTCTTGTGAGATTACCACTTGCAGAAGGTAGGAAGCACCATGGAGATAGTTCCTTTGTCTTTTCTTGTCCCCTCCCTGGGTATCCCTATCTTTCCATAAGGGAATAATCTGTAATAGTGAAAAAAGCAAAAAGAAAGAAAGGATTCTAAATGACCAAGAGTTAAGAAAAGCATATTATATTATTAGCTAGGATAATATGTAGCTATTGTAAGTGGCATTTATGAAGTTTATAACGTGGGAAAATACAGTCTGCAAAGTCTTCAGTAGAGAATGTAACAAATACATGAGAACTAGAAACAGAACTCTGCATAGGGAAAAGGCTGGGTTAGAAGTGTAACTAAGTATTAACCATGGATTGTCTGAGTAGTAAGAATATAAGACATTGTCATGGACAGAATGTTTGTGTGTCCCTCCCCGCCGCCCCCTGCAAATGCATATGTTGAGACCCTCATGTGATGCTAGTAGGAGGTGAAGCCTTTGGGAGGTGATTAGGTCATGAGACTGGAGCCTTCAGGAATGAGATTAGTGCCCTTATAAAAGAGACCCCAGAGAGTTTTCTCACTCATTCCTTCATGTGAGAACACAGCAAGAAGATAGGCATCTATGAACCAGAAAGCAGGCTCTTACCACATGCCATATCAGTGGATACCTTGATCTTTGACTTTCCTGCCTCCAGAAATGTGAGAAATAAATGTTTCTTGTTTGAGCCACTCAGTTTTTGATGTTTCTGTTATAGCAGCCCTGTCGTATTTTTTCTCTACTTTCTGTTTCTCTAGTTTTCAACTTTCTATAGTGAATATAAATTTTATAACAAAAAAATTGACTTTATTTTTTAAAATTGTCCTTCCAAATGGTGCCAAAATTTTAGAGAACATAGAGTATAGTGATTAAGACTCTGCTCAGATAGACTTGTTTGACTCCCAGGGTTAATTGCTTGTTGTTTATCCCTCTGTGCCTCCATTTTCTCTTTCATACAGTTCAGATAAAAATAATGCCTGTCTCATATTGTCATCATGAGGATTAAATGGGATAAAGTATGAAAAGCACCTTTCCCAACACCTGGCACGTAATAGGTTCTTCATAAGAGTGTAGCAACTATTACTATTGTCGTTGTTATTGCGCACGAGCTGGTGGTCAAGAGCACACAAAGGGTCAAGAACAGCCTGGGTCCCCCCTCTGGGTGGACTAGACCCTGAGGATAGTAAGTGAAGATGGCAGTGCTAGAGCAAGCTTTGAGCTTTTCAATTCCTAAAGAGCTACCGGCTGGTCTGCAGTGAGAAGTTCCTGTGCAAAGGACATTGGCCGGTTAACAGAGTCACCGTTCCTCTTCACGGTGAGTTTCCTGACTCTAGACCTTCTCAGGACAGAATTACACTTTATGGGTGGTTTAACTGTATATAAAATTTTCCAAGGAGGAAGACCCCCCCGCCAAGTTGTTTTCCAGACACGTACATGTTCTTTTGATTGGAACCTAAATTCTTACATTATAAGGACTGTTCCTGCAGCCAGAAGCATTCACCAATAAATGATGAGAGACTGGACAGGATAACAATAGAATTCCAAATAGCAATTGTGTTTCTCTGAAGAACATGACTATTCTGTGTCCAAGAAGTTCCATTAGCTCTTGGCATTGAGGATATGTGACTTGGAAAATATCAGTCATTTTTTCCAAAGTGACAGACTTCCTTAAAATAAATGAATGGATTCCCTTTATCCAGGTCCTGAAAATCCTGTCTGAGCAGATTCTAGACCATCACCTCTCTGGTCTGATGATTGTATTATTCATTTACAGACAGCCTTGGATTATTCGATGCATAGAAGGTCCTCCATGGGGGCAGACCCTCCTTGCTGCTGATAGACCTTAAGTATAAAACCAGTATCTAGAGTGAAGATAAAAATCAGAGGATTTATACGGATAAAGCACCTGAGCAATGCCTGTGGAGACCTATGGGACAGAAAGTTATTGTTTGCAAGATATGTTGATGACATGCTGTTGGTTTAAAATAACTATGAGTCCATTGAGCCCAGTGCTTTCTGCCATTTTTTAAGCTTAATGGTGAGAGGATCCTCCAAATGAGCCTGCATTCCTTCAGAGGTATCCAGGACACTTCGTGCATATGTCAATCAGTGGCGCTCCAACTCATTATTAGGCTGGTCCGTCCCCATGGGAAACTGAGGGAGCAAAGTACCAGAGACTGAGGACTGCACATGTCACCTCCTTGTCTTGTTTCCAGGTGGCAGCATCTCTGGATACATAACCTCCACTATTTCTCCCATTTCCAGGGCTGATGGAATAAATGTTTATGAAGAGTAGAATCCATTTTATGGAGTGCAGGTTTTAATGAATACAGCTGTGTGTTTACCCCCAATTTATCCTCTGGCTTTTGGCAATAAAATTTGAATGCATCTGAAGGAGATTTTCATAGTTCTATAAAGAAAGGCAGCTTATGGCATAAAAAGTTTACAGCTTTTCAGAGAAAAAAGAAAAACTGAAGCTAGGAGTGGTTTAAAATATTTTCTTATATCTCCTGGAAGAAATGAACTATCTTATCCAAGCCCAGGGTCTTTGAGGTCTGTAGCAGGAAATTCTCCTATTATTTGACGATTCCATTTCCGCAGTGACTGACACATTTCAGAAGCAAAGTGATTGCTTTTCTTCTAGATTTCTTTCCAGCATTATCGTTATTATTGCCATCACTGCTAGATTAGGCACTAGTTTTGCCTAAAGCAACAAATCATCAAAAATGCATAGCCTTCAACGCTCTCCCTAAGTTACCAGTATAGCTATAATGAATCTTATATTATCATTGTTGCATTTTTATTTCTATCAGACCAGGACTCTCCAGGGATCTGAAAAACTCCCTCCACCTTTGTGAGCAGAAAAGCATTTCAAGGCTCCATAGATTTCTCCCAGAAAAATGAAAATAGTATTACCTGGAGAATTCAGACCCCAGTGCTGGTTTTGCCTGAACTAACAAGAATTTTTTTTTTTTTTTGTGCGGTACGCTGGCCTCTCACTGTTGTGGCCTCTCCCGTTGCGGAGTACAGGCTCCGGACGCACAGGCTCAGCGGCCATGGCTCAAGGGCCTAGCCTCTCCGCAGCATATGGGATCTCCCCGGACCGGGGCACGAACCCGTGTCCCCTGCATCGGCAGGCAGACTCTCAACCACTGCGCCACCAGGGAAGCCCTAACAAGCATATTTCATTCTAATTGCCTTTAATCCTCCTCCCGGCTCTGAGAAATTCTACCATACTGGAATGGAGACCTAGATGCGATGTACAGTGGGCCCTCAGTAATGTGGGTCAACCAGCAGAGGGACACGTCTAGTTGTGGGCAATACTGTGAGCTTGTGGAGGTAGGGACCCAGACTCACTTGTTCTCCATCCTCCAGCACCTAGCAGAGGATCTTTGAATGCTTGTTGAAACTCAGCGAGCTCAGTTAAAGAGGCTGGTTCCGGTAAGAGCAACTAGATAGTCCAGGACTCAGGGTCTGACAGGTAGAGTTTGTTTTGCACTGACTTAGGCAAGGCCAGGCCATGATGGAGTGTGATGTGGGGGAAACAGGGCAGGGCGTGATGAGTACCGAAATGGAAGAGCTTGGTATTGGGGGAGATGCATACAGAGAGGTGATGGCAATTCTAATGATCCCTCTACTCCTAGCAGGACTTCAGCCGGTAATTTGGAAGAAAGGAGATTTCAGCACCTCTCCACCAGCACCCCTAGCTGAGAGGGGAGAAATGAACTGGGTGTTAAGTTCCAGCCACAGAGAGTTTAAGTCGGGCCCCAGTCACGGAGAGAGATTATAATACAGGGCATGACAGCCAGGCAACTACATCCGATACTGAATCAGGCAGTGCCAGGACTGGTGGCCTCTCAAACAAGCAGAGTTCATTCTTGGCCCTCAAACGTCAAGTCTGGAAGTGTGACTTAACTCCAAGCCCCCCCAAGGGATGGATGTCAGGCTACTAACGTAAGCTGTGTCCTGGTCAGGAATGGCTGAGGATTTATGAGGTCTTGGAACTGCAGGTAGGAGGAGCTGAATGAGGCCAAGACACAGCAGAGAACAACTTGCTGTTCCTCCCAGTTTCTACCAAGGGTTCAGAGGCATGATAGTTTAGGCTCAGATTGAACCAAAACAGTACATTCTGGCAGAATGATTATTAAAAGATGATCTTGGCCTGATTTCTTTTCTTTGTTATTTGAAGGAAAAGAGCAGGTTGTACAGTATCTTTTTCTAGGTAGCAGATCTAAGGTCTTGATTCCTTAAGTGTCTGACACAAAGTTGAGGGAGGTTGGTAAGTAGGTTGGATGTGTCTTGCTTTGGGGAATCTTGCCCAGTGTTGACTGTGCCCCCTCAGTGTAACCAGGCAACCAGATGATTTTATCAAGACGGCAAAGGCAGGAAAACTGGTCAAGTTCCACATCCGAGTGGACTGGGGAAAGGTATGCTGGTGGCCCCCGGGAGTAGATGAGGAGAGGAAGGAGGAAAGAAACCACTCACAACGACCATGGCACAGAGAGTAGGAGAAAGAGAGGACAGAGGTCATGATGGAAAGAGGAAAGGAGACTTTCTCATTCAAGATCCCAGGTATCCAGGGATTAATGATGTATATGCCTCTTGCAGCCAACTGAAGTCTAAAAAAGGACACAGAATCTTTATCCTTCTCTCCTCCTACCATCATCCAACTCTGAGTCTTTAAAGATGATATTCTAGACCCATTGTATCAGTTGGGGGTTAATCAGAAAAAGAGAGTCCTCCCGGTTTTCCAAATAGGGAAGTTTTTAACATAGGGAATTAGACACATACACAAACAAGAGCAAAGATTGGGGTAGCAGCTGCCAGAGTTCATGAAATCGAGAAGTGGTCAAAGCAGGGAAGTAGCTTCAGACAAGCTCTGCTGTCCACAGCTCAAAGCAAGTGACACAGGAGATTTCCCAGGGGTGCCGCTGACTTCAGGAATGACAGAGAAGCCTGAGTCTCAGCTACGTGCAGCAGGTCGGTCACAAGAACTCACTTGGAAGTTTCTATAAATCTCACTTTTGCCCCCTTCCCATCTGTCCATGACTGTGCCAGAGAATAATGGCTTCTCCTGCTCTGCTGTCCTCCAACTGTCATGTGAATTTACAGAATCTAACCCAGACCATTCCAGAAAGGAATTCTAGGAAATGTACTTGCAGACTTCTCTGTAATGATGATGTAATGATGAAGATAATGCAGAAGCAGACAGAGAAGATGCAGAGTTAACAGCAGACAATCTGGCACACCCACTGAGGATGGGGGTTTTGCCAGTTTCTTTATCCTTGGCGTGTAACTTGTAGATTTGAAATTTATTGATTCCGCTTTGAGTCCATCTCCTTCCACACTGGGTGCTTGAAAAAGTGTTAGAGATGACTAGCTTATTTATTCACTCATTCCCTGAATATTTGCTGGACTCTTACTCTGTGCCAGGTGCTGGCCCTGCCCTCAGAGGCTTCTACTCTAATTAAAGAGTACGTGGCCATAATAAAGTAAACACACTGAACAAGGTAATTTCTTTTCTCACAGCTCTACTGAGATATATTTTACATATCATAAAGTTCACCCATTTTAAGTGGACTTTTAGCAGATTTACTGAGTGGTACAACAATCACCATAAATCACTTTTAGAGCGTTTTCATCCCCATAATAAGATCTCTCATGCCCATTTACAGTTATTCTCAGTTCCCACTCCCAGCCCGAGGCCACCAAGAATCTATTTTCTGTCTGTATAAATTTGCCTTTTCTTAACATTTCATATACATGGACTCATACTGACCATTTCAATTTGAGATAAATATGTGATTTAAATGAACCAGAGAGATGTGATAGAGGAGCTGGGCAGTAGAGAGGTGCACCTTCATTTTGGATGGTGGGAGAAGGCCTCGTTGAGAAAGACCGACATTTGAGTTGAGATATACCTTTTCAGATACACCAGGCATATATTGTCAAGAGCATGAGGTAGAGACTATGTTAATTGGTATAAACTACACTAAATACATTCAAAAACACCAATGCACTAAAATCATGGTTTGGAGATGATGTGAGGGTTACGTGGCAACACTTATGCCCAAGGAGGGTGTGGAGGGCACATACTGGTGGAGAGAACTCAGGAAGAGGTTGAGCGACTCAGAAGAAAAGGGACGGAGGGCTCTATTTTCTTTATAAATGACAAGGTCCTTAGATTCCATTGACAAATGTGGCCCAACGCCTACTAGAATATTCAGACATAAAAGGAGATGGAACCAAACAAAAGCATCTGCCTCAACTCCTCCTTTGCCCCAGGGGCTAAGCCAGGAACAGAAAACTTTCAGCCCTCAGAGCAGCATGGGGGAGGCAGGGGTTAAGACTTTGGAACTAGAAGTTTTTCCAATCTCAGTTCCTACACTTCCTTGCAATGTCATTTGAGCTGTTGTCTCCTCATCTGCAATATGGGAATAAAAACTCATCTTGTTGGAATTTCGGGGGGATTAAATATGATAATATAGGTAAGTGATCAGCCCAATGCCTAACACATCATAAGGCCTCAATAAATGATATGATTTGTTATGTTGAAGGGAGGTGCTGCAGGCTCAAGATCCAGGTAGGTAAAAGGTGATGTGAGGTTATACACTACTTGGAGATCAATTTTGTTTTAACTACTTTAGCCACCACATTTACATAAAAAGACAGATACTAGTGCTGCTACCAGGCAGAACTTAGTAAAAAGACTTGTCTCTTGGAAGCAGCCAGGGACAGGTGAGACTGAACATAATTCTGCAAATATAAGAGCTTAGAATAAAGGTGACCATGAGCTTGAGAAACCCCAACCCACCCAGGGAATGGAGGTCTACTGGGTATCTACTGAGATGGGATGAGGGCTGGAGCCAATCTTATCTTAAGGGTAAGAGACCCAACAGATGTCAGGGTTAAAGCACTTGTTGTTGTTATTATTATTACTACTTGTTATTTTCATTCCCCCACCCCAGCTCAATTTGGCAGATGAGAAAACTAACTGATAAAAGCTAGGCAGACAAGGAGATTGAAGGTTCAGGAAGCTTCAGACTATGAAAAGCTAAGAAATGAGGCAGGGGGATGGGGGCCAAAACCAAGAGGTCCCATAACCTGGGGAGTCTGGCGCATAGTCATCACCACATTCATCACCATTTCCCCAAATTCCCTCCAGGACTTTTTCTGAAAACAGAGATAAAAACCCTAAAAGGATTGTCCTCAGCTAATAAAACCCAGTAACAGGATGAAAATAGTACCTACAGTTTCTGCGGTGGGTCATTGCTTGCATAGAGTCTTATCTCAGAATTCTACTCAGCAAACCATTCAAAAGAAATAAATACAAGGAAATATCCATCACTTAGCCCCAAGGGTTTCCAAAGCTGATATTAATTAGTACTGACAAAGAAACACCAGCCTAAGAATTGCCTGCCAATGCAGAGGACATGGGTTTGAGCCCTGGTCCGGGAAGATCCCACATGCCACAGAGCAACTAAGCCTGCACGCCGCAACTACTGAGCCTGCGCTCTAGAGCCCGCGAGCCACAACTACTGAGCCCGCGTGCCACAACTACTGAAGCCCGCGCACCTAGAGCCCATGCTCCGCAACAAGAGAAGCCACCGCAGTGAGAAGTCCCCTCACCACGACACTCGCAGCAACTAGAGAAAAGCCGCACGCAGCAACGAAGACCCAACGCAGCCAAAAAGAAAGAACGAGAGAAAGAAAGAGAGAAAGAGAGAGAGAGAGGGAGGGAGGGAGGGAGGAAGGAAGGAAGAAAGAAAAAAAAAGAAAGGAAAACCAGCTACCAACTATCTTTCTGCTCCATTTTCCAAGGGGACTGTTTTCATTTCTTTTCCAAGTCTGGAGAAAAGACTTGGAAGGAGTCTTTTGAGGAGGCCTGCCATGTAAGATTGTACCCAACTGAGCCTAGCCCTAAAGGAAGATAGCACTGGCCTCCTCTGAGAGGGCAGATAATTGGAAGATGTTCCATGAATAGTAGACACAGAAGAGCATGTTATCCACTTTCAAGAGCAAAGCCTCCACAGGCATCAGAACCAGGTTTAAATCCTGGCTCTGCCACTTAATCAAGTGACTTAATTTCTCTGTGCCTCATTTTCCTTCTCTGTAAAGTGGGACAAATAACAGTTCCTGAATTATAGGGTTGTAATGAGAATTAAAAGAGATGATTTATAGAGAGGTGTGGCCAAGATGGCAGCGTAGGAAGACACTGAGCTCACCTCCTCCCACAGGCGCACCAAAATCACAACTATTTACAGAGCAACTGTCAATGAGAATGACCTGAAGACTAGCAGGAAAGATTTTCCACAACTAAAGATGTAAAGAAGGAACCACAACAAGACTTGTAGGGGGTCAGAGATGCAGTATAGTCCAGACCCACATCCCTGGAAAGGTGACCCACAAATGGGAGGATAATCACAATTGCAGAGGTTCTCGCCAACAATCAAGGGGCTCAGGCCCCACATCAGGCTCCCCAAACCAGGAGTCCTGTACCTGGAAGACGAGCCCTCAGAAAGGCTGACTTTGAAAGCCAGTGGGGCTTGCGTACGGGAGAGCCAGAGGACTGTAGGAAATAGGAACTTCGCTCTTAAATGCACACACAAAATCTCACATGCTCTGAGTCCCAGTGCAGAGGCAATAATTTGAAAGGAGCCTGGGTCAGACTCACTTGCTCATCTTGGAGAGGCTCCCAGAGAGGCAAGAGTCAACTGGGACTCCCCCTGAGAATAAAGACACTGACAGCAGCCAATTTGGGGAGCTCATTCTACCACGAGGACACTGGTGCTGGCAAGTACCATTTTGGAGTCCTGTTAGCACTTACCCACCCATCAGCAGTTTGGTACCAGCCTTGGGCCCCCCAGGCCCCACAGCAGCTGCTCTGGCACCCAGCCTCATTTACCAGTGGGCTGGCACCAGCCCTGGGAGCCCACAGGCCATGCAGCCAGCCATGTCGGGACCAACCTCGCCCCCCCGTCAGCAGGTTGACAGTCACTGCATGAGGTGGGCCCTGGCAGCCAACTGGGCTGAGACCCAGCCCCACCTACCAGTGCACCCACAGCCCCCATCACAACAGAAGGGCCCACTCGGCCCACATAGGTGGCACTCACTCCTACAACATGTGGCTCTGGCAACCAGAGGTGAGTGAGCTCCTGGGCCCCATAGGACATCTCCTTCATAAGACCACTTTTCCAACATCAGGAAATATAACAAACCTACCTAATACATAGAAATAAACACAGAGAATTAGGCAAAATGAGGAGACAGAGGAATATGTTCCAAATGAAGGAACAAGACAAAACCCCAGAAGAACTAAGCAAAGTGGAGATAAGCAATCTACTCAATAAAGAGTTCAAGGTAATGATCTAGATAAGCAATCTACTCAATAAAGAGTTCAAGGTAATGATCTAAAAGTGCTCAGCAGACTCAGGACCCAAATGGATGAACACAGTGAGAAGTTTAACAAAGACTTAGAAAACATAAAGAAGACCAAACAGACCTAAAGAATACAATAATGGGGATGGGGGAAGAGTTTGGTCGAAGGAGGGAAAGGAATGATCCGTGCAAAGCTATGGAGACAGGAAATGGCGAGAAGTTGGGGTTGGCTAAAACCTGGTAAGGTAGGAAAGTGGGAGGAGAAGAGATTGGAGAAGCAGGACAGAAAAAGATGATAAAGATCCAAACTAGAGCAGTGGTGCTGAAGGTAAGGAGGAAGAAAAGAAGGTAGGAGATATTTCTGAGGTTGCATCATCAGTTCTTAGCAACCAAAAGACTGGTTAGCAACCAAAAGGCATTGGTTAGCAACCAAAAAAAGGGATGAAGAGGAGCATCAAAGAGGGCTCTCTGTAATCAACCTGGAGGACTGAGTAGGTGGTGGCTCCATTGACGGAGATGAAGTCTTAGTAGGAAGAGCAGGTGGGAACCTAAATTTTCAGCTTAATCTGGCATGTGTTGAATTTGAGATGCATGTGGGGACCTTTCCAAGCCACGGTAGGTTCGCAGACAAAGATATGTCTAATATGTAACTCTACTGGAGCTCTGGGACCATGCTGGCTAAGGTTTACATCCTTCTTTCTGATAAGTGACCATGTCCAGTAGCCAATAGACCTGCAGATGTGTCTGGGCTGGACAGAGGGTTTGAGCAATCATCTTCAAAATGCAGTCCCTAAAGTCATAGGGTGGAAAAGGCACTCCTTGTACCCCACAGCTCCCAGCCAAGCTTGGAGCTTGATGAATCACAGCTACTGGGTTGACTGTCCTGGCACTGCTCTCCTCCGTACCCACCTCATCTTTTCTATCATGTTCATATCTTCCTTCCTTTCATCTCCTCCTCCTTCTCCTTTGCAGCTCCCAGTGAATGCTTGATGAATCCTGGCTAAGCGAATAAACTAAACCCTCCACTTAGAAAACAAGCCTAACTTTTATCTTCCTCTGTGGGTTTGGGTTTGCTAGAACCAACGTAACATTAGCATGATTTGTTTGGATTAGCATGAAGACTCCTAATCCGCTCCTTTGCAATATTCCATATTTTAATAACTTTAGTAATTACTCCTTCCTTTTTTTAATTAAGAGCTTAGAGACAGAGACCTTGGAGAGGGACCAAAACAGTGGAGTTTAGTATTGTAGAGAATAGGAAGAAACATTTGCATAGCAGAATCAATATTCAGAGCCAGCTGAGAAGCATTTGGATTTTATTTAATTCTGTGAGCATTACTGTGGACAAAGCCCCAAATGCTAGAGATACAGATGTAGCAGGAGATTCTTTCATCCCGGTTGGGGTCCAACTAGGACGCCCCAGGTTGCACTCTGACAACAAGAGCATAAATTCCATAACTATATCCTCCTGGCAATGTTCCTAGCAGTCTTTAGAGCTTAGGAGAAGCCCAGACCATCTTGGCTTACCTCACCGTTCCAGCTTCAGGGAGGGGCACTAGGGGCTGAGCAGAAGTTCCTGTTGGGGAGTTGCTTCCACCTGCAAAAGTGGCTTCAAGTCCTCAGCTCCAGTAGCAGCCATGTGTTTTAAGGTATGTCTTCTCCACTGGACGCTAACCCAAAGGGCCTAGCTGAACCCTCAGGACCCTCAGGCTAACCTTGTCCCGTTTCCCCGCTTCCCGGCTCTGCAGAGGTGTGGAAGCCATAAGAAAGGAAAGCTCTAGCTTCTGGGCACGGGCCGGGGTGGTGGTGGGAGCCCGGAGGCTTCGCAGAGGAGAGCCTTCAGAGGGGCACAGTGCCGTGCCTGCTGGCACAGGGCTCTCTCTTTTTTTTTTTTTTTTTTTTTGGCGGGGTACGCGGGCCTCTCACTGTTGTGGCCTCTCCCGTTGTGGAGCACAGGCTCCGGACGCGCAGGCTCAGCGGCCATGGCTCACGGGCCCAGCCGCTCCGCGGCATGTGGGATCTTCCCGGACCGGGGCACGAACCCGTGTCCCCTGCATCAGCAGGCAGACTCCCAACTACTGTGCCACCAGGGAAGCCCAGGGCTCTCTCTTGAAGCCAGATTAGAGCTCAGAGGTGGAGGTGGGTCTTCTGGTCCTGCTTCAGCCCAGCCCAGACACAGTCCTTACACAGCATGTCTTTCTGTTTGCAGCCCTGATCAGGAATAAGCTGCTCTGGGACTGCTTCTGGGGTTGCCCGCCTCTTGGACCCAGAATCACTTTCCTCTTCCCTTCTGGGACCCGTCTTCAAGAATTGAGCAGCTTTTATGTTGAACTCTCACTCTCAGAGTTTTGTTAAGCCCTTTTCCCTCAATCATACTATACCTACTCTTTAAACAAAATCTATCTTGAGTGACTCCAGGGGGCTTTGCCTTTCTCAGAGAGACCCTTCAAAGGATTCCACTGCCACCCGGCTAAGGAATGCTAGCCTCAGAGAGTCAGAGGTGGCTTTCTGCATCTCTCCCACTGAAGAAGAGAAAAAAAATGCACAAATTCAATCTCTAGTGAGCTGTACCCCTGTCAGGGATTCCAAACCCCAGAGATAAATCTGATGCACCTCTGCCTCAAAAAATCACGATCTTTTGAGGAATCTGACATGGGCAATAACACATTTATAAGGTAAGCTGACTAAATGTTAAATATAGCTTCAGAAAGTCCTCATTAATTCTAACTTGTTGAATTGAGGAGAGTTTCACAGAGGAAGTATTTGACCTGGTTCTTTGAGGATAAGAAGGATTTACTAAATAGATAATAAGGGAAGTGGCATTCTAGGATGGGGGTGCAGAATGAGCCAGCCAGGGAAGCTTGAAAATATAAGCTTTACTTAGGGAACAATGAAGGGCTCAGTGTTGATAAAGAGCAGGGTTCATAGCAGGCAGGACAGGAAAAGAAGCTGAAGTGTCTAATGACACAAGGCCTTCGGTGCTGTGGGAAGGAGTTGGGTCTTTATTCTGGAGGGGTTGGTAAAGCTCCATGGCAGGTTTCTCCAGAGAGCACTGATCTGATCCTTCCTCAGATGAAGGAGCTTTAGGAGGATCAAAGCTCATCCATGGGAAGGATGGAGAAATTAACAACAGGCCACCATCTTGAAAGCTATTGCTACTGGCTCTGAAATAAGAGACAAAACCAAGATAAGAGCAGACACGCAAAATTCTGCATACCATTTTGGGAGAATTTAAAGGCTCCCTTGAAGCCCAACTAAGGTCACCAAGTGAAGACTTCTACTATAACGAGAGCCACCTATGTTCAACACTAAGGCCACAAAGATGAATAAGACATGGTTCCTGCCTTCAAGGGGTTTGCAGTCTGGTGAGGGGGATCAAACATATATTCAGATAGTGATACCTCAGCTAGTCAGTTACAGGACCTACTGTACCATCTCTCCTATATCCTCAAAAGGCCCTGTGACCCCCCCCAAAATGATTAAAAACAACTGCTCTAGAAATGTGTCACCTTCATCAATGTTTCTGACTCTCGGTTTCTGTTTTTATTCCTTCTCTAAGTATTAACTTCCTATTAAAAAAAAAAAACAGGGTCCACAACATTAAATGGGTGCTGTGAACATCATTACATTTTATTTGTAGTAAAAACCCAACATATAAATTCACCTCTGGGTCTAAGTTATGCTGAAACTCTGAAAGACATTTTCCCTGCCCATACCTGACCTCATTCTCTGGTAACGCACACCATTTCAGAACCTACTCTCTAATAGCTGATGCTTCTGTGAAGACGTGAATCAATTTTAATTTGGACTTTAGCTTCTGCAGCAAATGCCTTTGAGGAAGCACCTTCCTGAGAATGCCAGCTTGTACCTTTCCGTTATGGCCAGATAATTAGGATGGAGGCTTGCCTGCCGCCCATTCCATTTCTATGTGGGTGCTGGGGGACAGATGTGGTATTTCTGAGCAACTGACACGTTCAACAAACATTGAAAGGGATCACCACCTGAAACCAGTATAATTTTATATATCAGTTATATCTCAATTTTTAAAAAAAGGATTATATTGTCCAAACCGTGGCTGAAGAAGATTATGCCACTTCTCTGTGGAAGACATGGCTTGGAAGCCAAACTGGATTTTCTATGATATCCCAGTATTTATGGAGTCTACATAACAGAGTATTTAAAGGTGGGATTGGCCTGGAAAATCTAGAACATGTGTTTGCTAGAACAGGAAAAGAGTCTCTGACTTCAAGAAAATATGCAGTCTGGTTGGGGGCATAAAATACGCATATAGGAAAAAAAGAATCTACTTGACAAAGGGACAAGGAAGTGTGTGTTCAAAGCAAAGTAAATTATTTAGATTAGGGGAAGGGAGGTTGTAGGAATTCTGAGAAAAGAGCTGCCACTGTGTAAGGAGGAGCATAAAAGAGGAAGCAAAGGAAAGAAATAGTGTGCTACACACCACATACTCACATTTAATGTAATTTCCTTTCTTCTAACAATTAGGGAGTGTGCCAGATATGAGAC
Organism: Physeter macrocephalus; assembly: GCF_002837175.3. NCBI lineage: Eukaryota > Metazoa > Chordata > Mammalia > Artiodactyla > Physeteridae > Physeter > Physeter macrocephalus. The sequence continues at coordinate 66,257,309 of NC_041229.1, forward strand.
CAGGTCATTTCATATATATTTTCTGTTAATCCTCACAACTGTAATTCAGGTAGGGATTATTATTCTCATTTCATGAATGAGGATGACTGAAGCTCAGAAAGAGTAAATAACCTTCCCAGAACACACAGCTATGAAGTAGCTGAGCCAGAACGAAAGCCCAGGTCTGCCTGACTCCAAACACTAAATTCTTTTCACTTCACACAGTGTCCTTACAAGCTATTAGGACAATGTAAAAGAACCGCAAAATTATTAGGCTAAGTGAAAGAAGCCAGGCACAAAATGTCACACAGTGTATGACTCCATTTATATGAAACATCCTGAACAAGTAAATCTATTGACACAGAAACCTAGCGGTTGCCAGGTGCTGGGGGAGAAAGGAATGGGGGATAATTGCTTGATGGATACGGGGTTTCCTTTGGGGGTGATGAAAATGCCTTGGAACTAGATAGAAATGATGGTGGCACAGCTAGTGAATGTACTAAGTGCCACTGAATTTACACTTTAAAATGGGGAATCATTCATTTTATGTTATGTGAATTTTACCTCCATTTTTAAAAGCTACTGGGAAAGAGAATTCAAGGAGACAAAACTAAGGAAATGAAAACCCACTCAGCATATCTGGGGAACAGTGAGCTGCCTGAGCCAACTGGAACAGCATGATGGACCAGAATTTTCTTCTCAATTCAAGTTAAGGATTTGGATAAAGGTGTGGGTCTCTCTCCTTAGTTCAGAGTTAAGAGTTTCCAAGCACAGACACCTGTGTTCCTCAATCACGGTAGACAGAGGTGCCCAAGATGGTCCAAAATGACCCTGAGAGTATTTTGGTGTTATAAGGGGTAAAGGCCACCCCTATTGTCGGTACCCTGAGTTCAGAAGACACAATATTCTGTTTGATCATTCTCAAGTGACCCCACAGGTCCATGAGATATGGTCATTTCTAGGTTGCTTAGGAGAAACTGAGTTTCTGTGAATCTGAACTATATGGAATAATCTCTTAGCTAATGACCTAGCCAGTCACCCAACCTCCCACCTCAACTGGGCTTGTTCTTGGCATTGAAGGTATAGAAACTCTCATGAAGGGCCTAAGGGGTCACTTGAGATTTTTGATTTGGATTTACTGCCTTTTATGTGGGAAGTGATAGGAACTAAGGCAACCCATGAAAATGGGGGCTTAGACACACCCCCAGGCAAGGGTCACCATCTAAGCAGCAGTGAGCCTGGATGCAGGACCTATCTTAGAGCTTCACTGTCCTTTCAGGAACTTTGGGAAAGGCACTTTGGGCATGTCACTTCACGTTACCCTCAGAAGTCTTCGTGCTATTGACAGTGGCTTCTGTTGATTTGGAGTTTCACACAGCAAAATGACCCTTTCAAACCCTTGCAACCTTTCCGGGAGCGAGAAGATGGTGAGTGTGAGTGGGTACTACAGTTTCCCTGCCCATCCTTCCTCACTGCTACAGTCAGCTCAGGGAGCCCTGCAGGAAAAGGCATGTTCACCCTGGTAGACTTGTAGCTGAGTTTCCTCCATAGCACAGGCTCTCTTCCTCAAAGGGCCATTGAGAGGGGCTGGATGCAAGAATTAAACTCCTCAGCTGCCCATTTCTACCCAATACTGGGGTCATGAAAGTGCTCAGAAAGGTGCTCTTCCTAAGGATCAGCTCAGAGTTGTGCAGGGTGCCAACTATGACATGAAAGTCACATTCTGTGTGCAATGTGGTGGCACACGAAGGATTCCATCTAGAGCCTCATGCGTTACCTAGTCAAGTGCTCCACGCAGTAACTGCCCTGAGTCCAATGAGGTATAATGTGTTGCAGCCTGGGGAATGCCTGAGAGGACCTCAGCCATCCCAAACGTAATACCGGCTCAAGTGTTCTGTGCCATGCTCAGCAAAACTCCCCCTGAAGTGCTCTGAGCAGCACCCAGTGAGAGGTCCAAAACGATGCTAAGTATAATGTCCAGTGCCCAGCAAGTGGTGCCCAATGAAAGGCCTTCAAACCCCAGAGGAAGCCTCTCTCCTGCCCACAACACCCCAGGCAGTCCCCTAGGACTGCCCCGCTGGCCTCCTGATGACTCCAACCTCACTGCAGCCTCTCCATAGCATCCTGGGGTCCTTAAAAAGCCGCATAATATCATTTGATCAAAACAAGCAACTTGTTCCAAACCTGAAGACAGCCGAGAATATATAAAACCCCAGATACTAATGTAACAGACTTTTGTTTTATTTTGAGATTCTTTTTTACATTGTTTCAAAAATAGCATGCAATAAACACTCATTGTAAAACAAAACAATACAAGCACAGAGTACAGAAATCAAGCATAAAGTGAAATTCCCTGTTTCCTTTCCTCTCCCTCCCACATCTCCCATCAAACCTTTCTAGAATTAGCCACTGTTCATTTGGTTTGTGTCCTTTCAGATATGTTCCATGCATTGTTCAAACATATATATTATATGTATATAATTCTCTCTTTTTTTAACACTTATTGGATAATACTGATTCATTCTTCTGAAACATGTTTTTTTAAATTTAATATAATGTGGTCACCTTTCCACATCTCTGCATAAGTATTTGCTTCATCATTTTTGATTAATGCATATTATTCCATAGTAGAGAGGTACTATTATTTATTAACCAGTCCTCTGTTGATGGCATTTAGAGCATCTCCATTTTTTCACAGCTACAAACAACACTGAAATGAACGTCCTTTAAATTCTGACAATACCCTCCAAAAAGATTATAACAATTTACACTTGACACAATTGACAAAAGCAATGCAAATCTTTCCATTGCTCCTGGAAAACCATCAGTCAGCTCCACCTTAAAAGTTCTAGGAGGCAGAAGGCTCACAAGGCAAGTTTCAGGCTGAGAGTGGAGGCGTCCGTTCTCGTTGGGACTGGCTGTCGCTCTCATGTCTTGCAACATGTAAGCTGGAGTCCAGTTCTTGGCACTTTCCCTCAGCCTGGGTGTCTGACCCCTCCTAGCTGCCAGCAATGAAGGCCTGCCCGCAGCGCACGGGAGGCAGGCTTGACGCACATGGCCATCAGGATTTGCAGAGCTTCTGCTGCCCCTATAGCCCTGTCTCCAGAGATCCTGTGAGTGATGGGGCCTCCTTAAGTGAGGCCAGAGCCAGAGCCATCTCCAGTTCCCACAGACCAGTCTTTCTGTCTGTCTAACAGCTTCTGTCCTGGTCCCTGGCTTTCTCTTCAGTTCCCACTTGGAAGGGAACTCAGCTGGCCACAGCCCCTCCTTCTCCTTGCTCCTCCCCGCCCTGCTTCCTGTTAGCCCAGCCTCAGCGCCAGCATCTTCACCACCAGTGGTCATGCTGAGATTCTTGAGATGCCCACTCCTCTACCTGCTGTCTTGGATGGATCAGAATTCACCTCATCTCTAGAAATGAGGATGTGGACAACTGACTACTCTGCCTTTTATCACAGCTGCCCAGGCACCCCTCAGCCCAGACATCCCTCTGTGCTCCCCTCCCTCCTGCAATGCCAAGGCCTCACCTCACATTTCATTCATGCATTAAACAAATATTTATTATGTGCCATGCACATTTTCTACCAAATTGCAAAATTCCTAAAGTAACTTACATACACATCAAGCTCTGTAATTCTACTGCAATGCGGATGGCAGGTTATTGAAATTTTATAAATGTATTACTATAGACTAGACATAATCAGTCCTTTTTCTGGAATAGATGCACTCCTAGGAAGTTACAGTTATAGTACTCCATCCCATTCCATTGATATTGTATAATAATAGCCAAGATGTGTTAAGTGCTCAGTTTGTGTGGGTCTAAGATGTGTGCATGTGTTAATAATCCTCACCACAGAAACCCTGCGAGATAAGTACTATTGTCATCCCCATTTTATAGGTGAAGATCTGAGGCTAAATGAATCACCTAAGTTTACCCAGTCTGTAATTAACAGAGCCACTGTCCTAACCCAGGCATTTGACACCAGAGCCTGCACTCTTAACCACTATGTCATTCTGCCTATCCATAGCAGTTTCCTACATCAGATCCTTGGGCAAAAGTCCAAAAAGTTCATCAATGGCAGCTTTGGGGAAGCCTGAAAGATGAAGGGTCCAGGGCCTAAAATGAAAGCAACAGCCCTGGGCTCTGGCCAATGGAACCCCTTAGCAGTTTGGTGATCTACAGGCAGTGGGCACCAGTGTGTCTAGCATGTTCCAATGATGTGATGAGAGAGATACTCAGAGGCTGATGCTGAGGACACAGAGCTCTCTGTGGTGTCCTTCTTCCAGGGGTCCTGCTGATGAAAGTCTGAAAAAGTTCAGACTTTTTTCAAGCCTTGTCATCTTCAAGCTTCACTGCATGGTGGTTAAGGGCACACATAAAATTTAAGGGCAAGGACTCTGGGGTCAGATTGTCTTGGTCCATCCAAATCCTGGCTCTACGACGTTATAGATGTGTGACCTTGGGATAAGTTACTAAACATATCTATGCCTCAATTTCCAGTGTGCAAAATGGTGGAAATAATATCTTTCTCAGAGAGTTGTTGTGAGGGTTTAGGTGATGGAATTCATATAAAGTACTTAAAAAGTACCAATAAATGTGAACTATCTCAATATCATTGCAAAGACTGGCTGACCACTTTGGAGCAGCTGAGGCAGTGAACATAAAGCCACAACAAAAAGATTTGGTCTTATATAAGTGTGAGGCAAGGTGCATTCAGCACGGGGGAATATGGCAACTTGAGTGAAAATAACTGTGTTGGTCTGCTAGAGCTGCTTAACGAAGCACCACAGACTGAGTGGCTTAAAGAGCAGAAATTTATTGGCTCTTATTTCTGGAGGCTGGAAGTCCAAGATCAAGGTGTCAGCAGGGTTTGCTTCTTCTGAGGGCTGTGAGGGAAGGGTCAGTTCCAGGTCTCTCTCCTAGGCATAGATGTGTCTATGTATATCATCTCTCCTCTATGTATGCCTCTGTGTCTAAATTCTCCCTTTTTATAAGGATACCAATCATATTGGATTAGGGTCCACCTTAGTAACCTCAATTTTAACTTGATTACCTCTGAAAAGACCGTATCTCCAAATAAGGTCACATTCCGAAGTCCTGAGAGCTAGTATTTCAACATATGAATTTTCAGGTGATATAATTTAACCTACAACATTTACTAGTGAAAATAGTTATCATTTATTGGGTGACTGCCATGTCACATTATAAACTCTGATTCATTTAAAACCCACAGCAATACAAACAGCTCATGCAGCTCAATATCAAAAAACCAAACAATCCAATCAAAAAATGGGTGGAAGATCTAAATAGACATTTCCCCAAAGAAGACATTCAGATGGCCAGAAAGCACATGAAAAGATGCTCGACATCACTCATTATTAGAGAAATACAAATCAAAAGTACAATGAGGTATCACCTCACAGCAGCCAGACTGGTCATCATCAAAAAGTCTACAGGGCTTCCCTGGTGGCCCAGTGGTTAAGAATCCACCTGCCAATGCAGGGGACACATGTTTGAGCCCTGGTCCGGGAAGATCACACATGCCGCAGAGCAACTAAGCCCATGCGCCACAACTACTGAGCCTACACTCTGGAGCCTGCGAGCCACAGCTACTGAGTCCGTGTGCCACACTTACTGAAGCCCGTGAGCCTAGAGCCCGTGCTGCACAACAAAAGAAGCCACCACAATGAGAAGCCCGTGTACCGCAACAAAGAGTAGCCCCTGCTCTCTGCAACAAGAGAAAAAGCCAGCGTGCAGCAGTGAAGACCCAACACAGCCAAAACTAAAATAAATAATAAAATAAATAAATTTTTTTAAAAAGATCTAAAAAAAAAAGTCTACAAACAACAAATGCTGGACAGGGTGTGGATAAAAGGGAACCCTCCTAAACTGTTGATGGGAATGTAAATTGGTACAACCATTATGGAGAACAGTACGGAGGTTCCTTAAAAAACTGAATATAGAACTATCACATGATCCAGCAATCCCACTTCTGGGCATATATCTGGAGAAGACCATAATTCAAAAAGATACATGCACCCCAATTTCCTGGCAGCACTATTTACAATAGCCAGG
>NC_041229.1:66263659-66269063 GCF_002837175.3 Physeter macrocephalus
TTTGTTGAGACATGGATGGATCTAGAGACTGTCATACAGAGTGAAGTAAGTCAGAAAGAGAAAAACAAATATCGTATATTAACGCATGTATGTGGAACGTAGAAAAATGGTACAGATGAACTGGTTTGCAGGGCAGAAGTTGAGACACAGATGTAGAGAACAAATGTATGGACACCAAAGGGGGAAAGCTGCGGGGGTGTGGGGATGGTAGTGTGATGAATTGGGCGATTGGGATTGACATGCATACAGTGATGTGTATAAAACTGATGACTAATAAGAACCTGCTGTATAAAATACACACACATATATATATATTATTCAAGTCAAAAAAAAGAAAAAAGATACCGGCACCCCAATGTTCATTGCAGCACTATTTACAATAGCCAAGACATGGAAGCAACCTAAATATCCATCAACAAATGAGTGAGTAAAGAAGATGTGGTACATATGGAATATTACTCAGCCATAAAAAAGAATGAAATAATGCCATTTGCAGCAAGATGGATGGACCTAGAGATTGTCATATTGAGTGAAGTTAGTCAGACAGAGAAAGAAAAATATCATATGATATCACTTATATGTGGAATCTAAAAAAAAGATGGTACAAAAGAACTTATTTACAAAACAGAAATAGAGGACTTCCCTGGTTGGCCCAGTGGTTGCGAATCTGCCTGCCAGTGCAGGGGACATGGGTTTCAGCCCTGGTCCGGGAAGCTCCTACATGCCACGGAGCAACTGAGCCTGTGAGCCACAACTACTGAGCCCGCATGCCACAACTACTGAGCCCACGTGCCTAGAGCCCGTGCTCCGCAACAAGAGAAGCCACCACAATGAGAAGCCCGCGCACCGCAACGAAGAGTAGCCCCCACTCTCCGCAACTAGAGAAAAGCCGGCACACAGCAACAAAGACCCAACGCAGCCATTAATTAATTAATTTATTTATTTATTTTATTTATTTTTTTAAAAAACATAAATAGAGTCACAGATGTAGCAAACAAACATGGCTACCAGGGGAGAAGGGGAGAAGGGATAAATTGGGAGATTGGGATTAATATATACACACTACTATATATAAATAGGTTATACTATATAATTTATATATACTGTATAAAATTTATATATATACTATATATAGTATATATATACTATATAAAATTTATATATAAATTTATATATAAATTTATATAAATTATATAAATTTATATAAATTTATATATAAATTTATATAAATTTATATAAATTTATACATATTTATATATACTATAATTTATACTATATATAAAATAGATAACTAATAAAGACCTACTGTATAGCACAGGGAGCTCTACTCAATACGCTGTAATGACCTATATGGGAAAAGAATCTAAAAAAAGAGTGAACGTATGTATACGTATAATTGTTTCACTTTGCTGTACACCTGAAACAAACATTGTAACTATACTATACTATACTCCAATAAAAATTATTAAAAAAATAAAAAAGAAATAAAACTCACAGCAAATCTTTAGCTATCTACTAAGAAAAGAGAGATTCAGATTTTGCCCAAGATTAACCAGTGGAGCCAGGATCTGGATCAGAACTGTCTGATTTCAAGTTCATGCTCTTTAAATGTCATGTAATAGTGTTCTTTTTCGTTGGTTCCTAACTAGCCAGTGACTTGGGATCATTCCTGTGAAGGTGGAAGGGCTTATCTAAACCCTGTGCCCACCTCTGTAGCTCCTTTGCGTGGAAGGGGGCTCAGTTATGTTCCCATACAGATCCATGGGGACTCCAGAAAGTGATAGACTGCAGAGCAGGAAGAAGCCTGTGATGTCATTCAATCCATCCCCTGCTTTATCAATGAAGGAGTTACTTGCACAAGGTCACACAGGAAGAGGGGAACAGTACTGAATCTGTTCTCTACCCAACACTGCCTTAAGCCAGAAAAAAAATCTGAAATTTGCTAGTTGATCTGATTTATTTAGCAAATTCTTTAACAGACTTAAGCCATTTATACAAAATCAGGAGGTTAATCATTTTTAATCAAACACAGTCTGACACCGTACGAAATACCTGAGGGTAGGTCTGTCATGCAAACATCCTCCAACTTTAATTACCAAATGGCTGGAATGATGGCCAGCCCCTCGCATTTATCACAAGAAATACTAAACTTCTTAGATAATGTATTTTCTATGCCAATGTTTTGAACAATAAGAAGAAAGGGAAAAGGTAATCTGTTCTTGTCACAGGAATTTTTACATAAAAAAAGGAGAAACACATCAAATTTCTACATCCATCCTCCAGACTGTAAATGTGATGTTTCTGCATAATAGCATCCACCTTCTCTCAATCACCAGCTCTGGGGCATAACCACCTGGCTGGCATCTAGGGCAAATGTACTCTGCCATGCTGGCTTTCTCTGTCCCAGAACATAGTCCGAGTTTCTTAAGAGCATCAATCAGGCAAAACGTCAACAGAATCGAGACAGCAACACGACTACACGGCTGGTAGTGACAGGTGTGATTTCATGAAAAGAGTCAAAGATCTAGTTCCAGACCCAACTCTGCCTCTTAGAAACAGTACAACCTTGGGCAGATTCCTTTAGCCTTCTAAAACTCAATTTCCCCATCTTTAAAACAGGAGAAATAATTGCCTGCATGACAGGCTGTGAGGCTTAAGCAAGATGACTGTTGAGAAAATGCACAGCCCAGAGGCCGGCATATAGTAGGGGCTTAAATCTTTTTTTAAATTGAAAGTGTATGGCAAATAATTTTCTTCCCTCTAAAATTGATCTGGGGTAATCTATTCCTTCCCTTATTCATATACAAATAAGGAAGGAATTGAGAATATCATGGGTTCTAACATGGCCAATCTTTGTTCTAATGCTGCCACCTGCTGCTGGACAGCCAACATCCCATGCTACTATTTCAGGGGGGTGCCCTGAAATACATGGGGGAGTCTATGGGGTGCAACTAGACAAATCCCTCCCCAGCACACTTCCCTTCATCTCTATCCTTCAGATCTGGACCAAGCGCACACCTGACTTATCTGACCCTGGGGTTACAGCCAAATTTCCTTGGCAGGAGGGACTTTGCAGACAGAGGATGACATTTTCCTAATAGGTCACATTTTCTAACACTGGGAACATGAGGACAGCCCTGGGCTGAGCCGCACTGAAGTCAAAAACGAGTATGCATAGCACGGGGAGATCACCTCGGTGCTTTGTGACCACCTAGAGGGGTGGGATAAGGAGGGTGGGAGGGAGGCTCAAGAGGGAGGAGATATGGGGATATATGTATACGTATAGCTGATTCACTTTGTTATACAGCAGAAACTAACACACCATTGTAAAGCAATTATACTCCAATGAAGATGTTAAAAAAAAAAAAGTAGTATGCAGCCTGCAGACATGTTTCACTGAAACTACATAATGTTGGCCCATTATATGTTTCATAAAATTCAAATTATCCACCAATGCTTAAATATCAGATTTCACCTGAAAATGTGAACTTTCAGATTGTTAAAAAATCTAAGGATATGGCAACATGGGACCCACAGTTAGCGGGAGCTGAGTAGCAGACATCCCTTTAGCCTGGAGCATTACCTCCAGGTCCCACTGCATCTCCTGCTTGGCCTGCCTCACTTAGTTAAGGGTACCTTGTTGACCCCTGGCCCGGCTCTGCACAAACTGTCGTCTCCCTAATCTCAACCACAAACCCTGTAGAGAGTAGGATGGCTAAATAGAGTAGGATTGATTTACACTTTCAAGTAATAATAATCAGTAATTACCAAGCATTTAGTCTACGTCAGGCACAAAGAAGAGCATTCTGACCCTAAATTTCGACTTCAAAGATATTTTCATCCCATTGTGCATTTAGATCTGATATCCTTGCTCTATTTATTTGCTTTGTGCTCTGGGCCAAGAAATATAAAGTCACTAACACATCCAGTTCATAATAAATATTACTTGCAGAAATAATCTATCCAAAACAAAAATTGCAATGGCAAAAGCTTCAAACAAGAAAATCTATTATTGATTTTTAAATGACTAAAAGAATCACATCTTTTAGGTATTACTGAAAACAGTAAAATTTGAACTCAGGGCTTCCCTGGTGGCGCAGTGGTTGAGAGTCCGCCTGCCAATGCAGGGGACACGGGTTCGTGCCCCGGTCTGGGAGGATCCCGCGTGCCGTGGAGCGGCTGGGCCCGTGAGCCATGGCCGCTGAGCCTGTGCGTCCAGAGCCTGTGCTCTGCAATGGGAGAGGCCACAGTGGTGAGAGGCCCGCGTAACGCAAAAAAAAAAAAAAAAAATTTGAACTCAAAATTTTGATCTGATAATTTGATCCAGGCGAATTGTACTTATGAAAAGTAATGGCCTTGGGAATTCCCTGGCCATCCAGCAGTAAAGACTCAGAACTTGGACTTCCCTGGTGGCCCAGTGGTTAAGAATCCACCTGCCAATGCAGGGGACACAGGTTCGAGCCCTGGTCCGGGAAGATCACACATGCCGCAGAGCAAGTAAGCCCGTGCGCAACAACTACTGAGGCTGCACTCTAGAGTCTGTGAGCCACAACTACTGAGCCCACATGCCACAACTACTGAAGCCTATATGCCTAGAGCCCATGCTCTGCAACACGAGAAGCTGCTACAATGAGAAGCCCGTGCACCACAACGAAGAGTAGCCCCGCTCACCGCAATTAGAGAAAGCCCGGGCGCAGCAACAAAGACCCAATGCAGACAAAAATAAATAAATAAATAAATTTAGGAAAAAAAAAAAAAAGACTCAGCACTTTCACTGCTGGGGGCCCTGGTTCCATCCCTGGTGGGGGAACTAAGATCCCACAAGCCCTGCAGTGCGGCCAAAAAAAAAGAAAAACAAACAAAAAGTTATGGCCAAAAAGAAAACTCACAGTAGCAAAAGTTATAACCAGTCAAGCTAGGTAGGAAAAAAATTGCTAATTAGTTGAGTCTTTGTCGAAAAATATATATGAAAAAAATTGACCTTCATACGAATAATTTCAGTAAAATAAAAATTTTAATTGGAAAAAGAAGTAAATATATTGCACAGAAAATTGTTGATGACATTATATTTGGTTTACTAACTTCCCCTCTCTATGCAATACCACAGAAAACTCATGTCAATAACAGCTTGAATCTGACCATGTATTTCTCCATATTTATATAATCTCACACTTTCATATTCAGAGTGGGGGAAGCTTTTCATTGTTTCTCTTATAAAAATTGAATCATGTTATCTTTTTTTGACTTTTAAAAAAATATTTATTTATTTTCTGGCTGCATGGGGTCTTTTTTTTTTTAAGATTTTTAGAAATTTCATGGAATGTCTGAAACATTTATATTAACATATTTCCATACAAATAACCCAAAGAAAGTTTAGTATTAGTTGTTTTTTGTTTGTTTGTTT
>NC_041229.1:66276263-66290388 GCF_002837175.3 Physeter macrocephalus
TAGAAATTTCATGTAATGTCTGAAACATTTATATTAACATATTTCCATACAAATAACCCAAAGAAAGTTTAGTATTAGTTGTTTTTTTTTTGTTTGTTTTTTTATACTGCAGGTTCTTATTAGTCATCAATTTTATACACATCAGTGTATACATGTCAATCCCAATCGCCCAATTCATCACACCACCATCCCCACCCGCTGCCGCTTTCCCCCCTTGGTGCATGGGGTCTTTGTTGTGGCACGCGGGATCTTTCGCTGCGGCGCGTGGGCTCAGTAGTTGCACCTGAGGCATGTGGGATCTTAGTTCCCCGACCAGAGACTGAACCAGCCTCCCCTGCATTGCAGGACGGAGTCTTAACCACTGGACCTCCAGGGAAGTTTTCTCTTATAAAAATTGAATCATATTATCTACATTTCCTGGCACCTTGTTTTTCTCACTTAACAATATCTTAGTCTTGCAGTGCACTCGTCAGTCCCCCAGCTCTGTCTCTTGCTTCCACGGTGTTTGGCCAGAACAGACCCAGAAACGCCCCTTCCTCCAGCCTCCAACCACCCTCCAACACTTTTTCCAGTCGCAACCTCGGGAACCAACCACTCAGCTATCCTTGGCCTCCGGGACCAGCTAACACCATTTTCTGAGCTTAGCTCCTTATTACCCGTTAACATGAGCTCCCAAATTCGTCAGAATTTTTCCCCTGGGGTGGAGGCCGCTGTTCATCGCCTGGCCAACGTGACCCTGCAGGCCTCTACACTTACCTCTGGGCTTCCCTGGTGGCGCGGTGGTTGAGAGTCCGCCTGCCGATGCAGGGGACACGGGTTCGTGCCCCGGTCGGGGAAGCTCCCACATTCCGCGGAGCAGCTGGGCCCGTGAGCTATGGCCGCTGAGCCTGCGCGTCCGGAGCCTGTGCTCCGCAAGGGGAGAGGCCACAAGAGTGAGAGGCCCGCGTACCACAAAAAAAAAAAAAAAAATACACTTACCTCTCTCTGGGCTTCTATTTTGACTGTGACAATGTGGCTCTGGAGGGCATGGGCCACTTTTTCCATGAATTGACAGAGGAGAAGCACGAGGGCGCCTAGCATCTCTTGAAAATGCAAAACCAGCGCGGCTGCCACGCCCTTTTCCAGGACGGGCAGAAGCCATAGCAAGATGAGCGGGGTAAAACCCAGGACGCTGTGGAAGCCGCCGTTCTCAGGGAGAAGAACCTGAACCTGAACCTGAACCAGGCCCTTCTGGACCTGCATGCCGTGGGTTCTGCCCGCGCAGATCCCTACCTCTGTGACTTCCGGGAGAGCCACTTCCTAGATGAGCAGGTGAAAGCCGTCAAGAAGACGGGCGATCACCTGACCAACCTACGCAGGCTGGCTGGTCCCCAGCCTGGGCTGGACGAGTATCTCTTAGAAAGGCTCACCCTCAATCATGACTAGGAGCCTCTGGAGCCCAGCAGCCTCTGAGGAGCCCCTCTGGCGTCAGGGCTTCTGCCTGCAGCCCCGTCTCTGCAGCTTCTCACAGCTTTTTAACCGCCCTGGAGCCCTCTCCCAAGCCTTGGACCAAATGGGAAAAATAAAGCTTTCTGCAGCCAAGAAAAAAGAGAGAGAGAGAGAGAGAGAACAAAACAAAACAGTATCTTACAGAAATCCTTTCAAATCAGGATGGGTTCATTTGTATAAAAGAAAGTCTTCAAGAGGGAACGCTAGGTTGAAGAAAAGATATATTTTTATTTTTAGAAGAAGTTGCCAGATCTCTTTCCAAAAGGACTGAAATAATTCATATTTCCTTTGGCAAAGTATGCAAGTACCTTTTTCTCTACAGCCCACCACCAGTAGTTGGCACTATTGTTTCTTTCTAACAATCAGGTAGAGGTAATGAATAACCTCATTATTACTTTAATTTGCATTTCCCTAACTACTAATGAATTTGAGCACCTTTTCGTATGTTTACTGGCAACTGAATTTGCTTTTCCACAAAATGCCTATTTATATGACTGGGCCATTTTTTATGAGACAGTTCATCCTTTGCTTGCCTTGTGTAAGAGTTCTTGGTATATTTTCATAACAAATCTTCTACCTGTCACTTGCATTACAATTATTTTTTCCAAATTCGTCATTTGTCTATTGACTTTGCCCATGATATCTTTGCCATACAAGAGTGTGAATTTTTATATAGTTAAATATGATTAAGCTTCTGCTTAAAAGGGTCTTTCCTCATCACTAGCAATTCTCATAAAATCTGGGAATGTAGTCTCCCAGAATATCTTGCAAGATATTATAGCCTATTAAAGATAGATGTAAAAACTATTTATTTATTTATTTTACGTTATTTTATTTTTTATCCAAAATGTGTTTATTAGGATGGTTTCCCATTCATCTTGATTCTGGGGGCTTTTAGTGCTGCTTCATACATAAGATAGGGATCGAAGTTTTTCTTCCAAATGGAGAGCCAGCTTTGCCAGGATCATTCATTATAAAATGTATCCTTTTCCCACAGAACTAAACTATCAATTTTCTAATACAGAAGATGCGTATACATTTCAGGATCTATTTCCAGATTATTTATTTTATTCTACTGATCTAGTTACCTATTCCTATGCCAGTACAACATTTAATTTATAGTATGTTCTGACATCTTGTAAATCCTCTCACTAGTCTTTTTATCATATTTTTCTGCACCATCTTTGGGCATTTATTTTTCTATATAAACTTTAATATTATTTTATTGACTCCTTCTCACTCCAAAGCCACTGGAATCCTAATTGCATTTTTAAAAATGCATTAAATTCATATATTAATTTTGGAAGAATTAGCCATTTTAATGTTGTCTTCCCATCCAAAAACATGGTATTTCTATTTGTTTATATCTTGTTTTGTGTCCCTCTATAAGACACACAACTTCTAATGAATTATTTGCTTCATATAAGTCCTATACCTTTCTTGATAAATTTCTTTTTATTTTATACTTTTGTTGTTATTATTTTTTTAACATTTCCATTTGTAGCTGTTTATTTTTATAGTAGATAAAAATTGCTGATTTTTATATATTTATCTTGCAGCTAGACAGCTAGCCAAATTATCTTATTAATTCTAAGAAGTTTTTTACTACAGCTTCCTGGATTTTCCATGTATATAATCATATGGTCAGAAAAAGAGATTGTTCTTCTCCTCTTTCCCAGTATTTTTACCGATTATTTTATCTGTTTATTATATTTGCAAGAACCTCCAAGACAATGTTAAATAATAATGGGGAGAGTAGGCATTCCTGTCTAGTTCTTGGTTTGAACTGAAATGGTTTTACGATTTTACCATTTAGGATAATATTTGCTGTTCATTTCTGGTAAATAATCTTTATTTTATTCAGAGTATTTTTTAGGAATAGTTGATAAATTTTCAAATGTCTTTTCAATTGATAAGTTGATTTTTTTTTCTTTAGCTTGTTGATTAATGGATTATGCTGATAGATTTCCAGTACTGAACTATATTTGCATTCTTGGAATAAACTGTACTTGTTTTACTACTCTTAGATACATTAATAGAATCTATTTGCTAATATTTTAGAAATTTTGCATCTACATTCATACGTGATCATTGTCTATGACCTAGACTAGTTTATAAAACATTTGAACTATGTATTCTTTAAAAATAAGGGAAAAAACTCAATTGTGAATCTGTCTGGTCCTGTTGCCTTCTTCAATCTTAGCTTTTTAATTGCTTTTCTAACATCATGTTTGGTAATTGGGACATTTATATTTTTCACTTCAGTTTATTCCTTTGGGGGATTTATATGTACAGTTATTTTAATCTCCAACATTTCCAATTTTACATACTTTTTCGTCTCTTTTTTCTTTAATCTTAGAACCAGGGTTTGAACTCAAGTTTTTCTGCTTCCAGCCTGAGTCCTCATGCCACAGCTCCATACTATGCCCTTAGAGGTTAATTAAGGCTGAATCCATAAATGTAAGTTATTTTGACTTGTTTGATTAAAACAATCCGTCAATTGCAAAAGTTAGATTTATACAAAATTTAAATTATTCTAATTTTTACTTAAGATAGCTCTCTTGGCATAAGCAGAATCATCAATAACATGGTCATGCTTGGCAAGATCTCAGGGAATTTGAATTGTCTTCATTTAGCAAGGAGACTCATTGTTTCCTTCATCCTAAAACTAGTTTTTGACCAGCACCAATAATTTCCATAGAAGAAAGTGAAACCCACTTTATCTGAGACTATGATTACTATTTAATTCTTGAAAATGATGTTCAAACGAACATGAAATTTCATTCACTTTAATAAAATATTACCTATTTAGGAAGAAGCTTTACTGTTATCTCTAGGGATATATTAATATCATTAAAAAGAACTTACGGTTGAGAAAGTTGCATGTACATTTATAATTTTGTTCCCTTCTGAATATGAAAGACTATTTAATTAAGGTTATTACTATCTTTAAAGCTTTTTCTCAAAGGAAATGTTCTTCATTCTAAGCTACATATCTTCTTTTCAGGGAAAAAAAGGAATTTTAAAAGAAATCCTGAAATTCTCTGAGTGCATATGCTCTGGTTATACCCAAAGGAGGACTTCGTTTCTCCTTCCCTCATTATATTTCTGTAATATAATACAAATCAGGGTTGCTTGCATGTGCTTGCTTTCTTTCTCTCTCAGTGACAATTTTTTCATGAGCCAACTGGAGAGATAAACCAATTCTTCATATAATCCAGGCAAAAACAAAAGAAAAGAGTGGGGGGCCAGGCAGGAGGGTACAGAAAAGTCCACCCTCTGGACTTGGACGTGGACACATGTTATTGCTCAGACACACGTTTTGCTTTGTCCTCAATATAAACATTTTCTCTGCCCTCACGGTCAATCTACTTCAATTTGTCCCATGCTCTTCTGTTACTCTTCCACCACAGAGTTCCACTTCCTGACTTCTATTGTCCTATGTATAATCTGGTCTCTGCTGAAACTGTTCTTCCAAAGGCCACCTTCTCTGTGGCAAGTGGAACTGTGCCCCACCCCCCCAGAAAAATTCATATGTTGCAGTTCTAACCCCCAGTATCTCAGTAAGTGACCTTATTTGGAAATAGGGTTGTTATAGATATAATTAGTTAAGGTGAGGTCATCCTGGAGTAGGGTGGGCCCTAATCTAATATGACTGGTGTCCTGATAAAAAGGGAAAATTTGGACACAGGCATGCACACAGAGAGAACGCCATCTGATGACAAAAGCAGAGATTGGGGTGTTGTGTCTACAAGCCAAGGAATGGCAAGATTGCCAGCAAATCACCATAAGCTAAGGGAGAGGCATGTAACAGATTCTTTCTCATACCCTCAGAAGGAACCAACCCTGCCAACGCCTTGATCTTGGCCTGCTAGCCACCAGAATTGTGATTTTATACATTTCTGTTGTTTAAGCCACCTAGTTTGTAGTACTGTCATAGAAGCCCTAGCAACTAATACTTTCTTCTTCCAAATTTAATGGTGTTGGACTTCCCTGGTGGCGCAGTGGTTTAGAATTCGCCTGCCAATGCAGGGGACACTGGTTCAAGCTCTGGTCCGGGAAGATCCCCCATGCCGCAGAGCAACTAAGCCCGTGTGCCACAGCTACTGAGCCTGTGCTTTAGAGCCCAAGAGCCACAACTACTGAAGCCTGCACGCCTAGAGCTCGTGTTCCTCAACAAGAGAAGCCACCACAATGAGAAGCCCGCGCACTGCAAAGAAGAGTAACCCCTGCTCACTGCAGCTAGAGAAAGCCCACACACAGCAACGAAGACCCAATGCAGCCAAAAATAAATAAATAAAATTAAAAAAAAATTTAATGGTATTTTCTCTTTACTCATCTACATTAGCTTCTCATTTCAATTGATAACAGTGGCCACCAAGTCCTTGTGAAACTCTCTCCTTATGTTACAAAATCATTATCCATTGATCTTCCATTGTTTCTTCCTATCTTCTTCTCTGACTTCTCTTCCCCCACCCCCCCCAAAAATGTCAGTGCCCCCAAGTGTCTGTCCACAATCATTCCCATTATTAGTGGTAATAAATTTTTTGAAATATCTAGCTTTTATTGAACATATGCCAGGTACCATTCTGAATATTTTACATACATCATCTTATTTAATCCTCACATCTCCTCCAAGGAAAATGTTATTTTCTATCCCATTTTACAGATGAGTATACTGAGGCTTAGAGAGGTTAAGTAGCTTGCCCAAGGTCACACAAAAAGTATGTGGCAGAGCTAGGGTTCAAAATCAGGTCTCTCTGACCCCAGAGTACAGAGTTGTTTTCACAGTGGTTCTCATTCTTTCTCCATAAAGAATAGATCTCCCTCCTTCCTCTGAAATCTTATGGAATTCTACTGCTTTGTTTTCTATTCAATACAGATGATCTTGTATTCTACATCTCCAGAGCCATTTCCCTCCCATACTCTAAAGTCTGAATTTCCACCTCAAACTCCTCTTGTCCAAAACTGAACTCCTCCCATTTCCTTCCAAATATGCTTTGCCTTCTGTACCCGCTATTGGTTCCACAATCTCCTCAGCCACCCATGCTTGGAAGCTTCATAGTATTTTTATATATATTTATTTATTTATTTATTTGGCTGCACCGGGTCTTAGTTGTGGCACACAGGATGTTTAGTTGCGGCATGCGGGATCTAGTTCCCTGACCAGGGATCGAACCCGGGCCCCCTGCGTTGGGAGGGCGGAGCCTTAACCGCTGGACCACCAGGGAAGTCCCCATAGTATTTTTGATTCATGTCTGTCCCATGTTTCTTTTTATAATCAGTTGCAAAGTTGTGCTAATTCTACCCAAAACTTCTGTCCAGGTTGCCCACTCCTCTCCATCCCACCAGCCTGAACTAACCTAACAACTGCATAATGTCCTCCACATCCCATCCTTTCCATCCTCCTGTCCTACATTTCACATCCAGCTCCTCTTAAAACACTCATCTCATCAGGTTGCACTGCTGCTGCACTGCTCACTGCCTGCAGAATAAGGTCCAAACTTCTTACACAGACCATAACGACCCCTATGATCTAGTTTCCATCTATCTTTCCAATCTCTTTTGTGCACCAAACAAAACTTGTGGCAGTTCTATACACACCCAGGCTTTTCGGCCACAGTTCCACCTGGCATGTTCCATTTCTAATCCTTTAAGTTTAGTGCAAATTTCTTGCTCTAAAATTCAGCTCCAGATCTTTCACTGGCTGTTGAATAGTTCTCCCTCCTCCGAACTCGCTTTACAGTTTATTTATATTTATCTTGAATCATTACCACTTTCCACCCTCTATTTCAGTTATTGATCTAGAGGTCTGATATCCCCCCACCAGACTGTGAGTTCCTAAAGGGCAGGGACCATGATTAATCTTAGAATTTTCCACAGCACTTAACTCAGTATTTAGCATATGGTAGATATTTGATAGGTAATCACTGGCTTAGTTTTTAAAGTCTCTATGTAAATGAATGTATTAATGAAACTATTAAACTGTTTGAAATTCACAGAGCTCAGAGCAGCTAAAGCCTGAAAGTATATTAAAATCACCAGGAGAACTTGCTCACCTGGGTCCCCTTCCGATCCAGTCTGCTTTGTGTTCCTCTGGAACACTCCAGGCTAAACCATGTCACTGGCCCCAAAGCCCTTTCCTCACCATTCCCAGCATACCCTGGAAGTTCATAACATGTCATTATCCTTCTTCATGTCTCACAGTCTACAAGATGCTAGGTAGATGCCTAAACCCCTTTGCAGTGATAGCAAGACAACTGGTGTGAAAGTACTTTGAACTCAGCAGGACCCATTTACCCTGTTGTTATGAGCATCCCTCTGTCAAGAGGCCTCCTCTTGGAGGCTTCTGCAAGTCGCTGAAGGCTGGTTGCTTAGCAAGTCCATGGGAAAGATCGGAGAAAAACTTCAAAGTTTTCATTTCCAATCCCAAGATGTGGGAAAGCTGGGTAATCTCAACTGACCGTTCACCTGGGTGTACAGCCAGGGAGAGTCCCAGGACCCGATGAGAAACAAGAGCTTATCTTGTCCCTGCAGATTTGAGAATCATAGGGTGAGAGTTATGTGAATGGCAAAGTTTCCAGGCAGGACAGAGAAAGAGCTAAATCGGAGGATAAGAGAATCAGAGCTGGTAGTTTGAATTTTTAACTGGATCTGGTTACTTTCCCCAAGGAAAGCGGTCAAGAAACTATCAGAAATCCTAAACTAGCTCCACAATATTATTATATAGTGTCGTTGTTAATATTCACATGGCTAATAAAAGAATGTAGTTTGTTCTACAAATAGAACTACCATATGACCCCGCAATCCCACTACTGGGCATATACCCTGAGAAAACCATAATTCAAAAAGAGTCATGTACCAAAATGTTCATTGCAGCTCTATTTACAATAGCCAGGACATGGAAGCAACCTAAGTGTACATCAACAGATGAATGGATAAAGAAGATGTGGCACATATATACAATGGAATATTACTCAGCCATAAAAAGAAATGAAACTGAGTTATTTGTAATGAGGTGGATAGAACTGGAGTCTGTCATACAGAGTGAAGTAAGTCAGAAGGAGAAAAACAAATACCATACGCTAACACATATATATGGAATCTAAGAAAAAAAAATGTCATGAAGAGATTAGTGGTAGGACAGGAATAAAACACAGACCTACTAGAGCATGGACTTGAGGACATGGGGAGGGGGAAGGGTAAGCTGTGACGAAGTGAGAGAGTGGCAGGGACATATATGCACTACCAAATGGGAAGAGATATGGGAAGATATGTATATATATAACTGATTCACTTTGTTGTAAAGGAGAAACTAACACACTATTGTAAAACAGTTATACTCCAATAAAGATGTTAAAAAAAAAAAAGAATGTAGTTTGTTGAGCACATGCTGTATACCAGCCATATACTTTATTCTCTATATTTTATACCAACTGGCCCTCATGCTGCCCCTGTGAAGAATTATGACTATTAGGAAACTAAGGTTCAGAAAAATAAGTAATGTCCCAAGATCACACATCTTTGAAGGGACAGACATTCCAAGGCAGAGTGGAAAACAAGAGCAAAGACACAGAGATGAGGAAAAGCAGAGACTTGCAAGTAGTTGGGTGTTCCTGGAGAATAAAACATGAGAAGACCATGGAGAGAGGAGTTGCCCTTGTATTCTATGTTAGGCAAATGACTATCTTGCAGATAATTGGGAGCCTTTGAAGAGTTTCAAGCAGGAGAGTAACACATGAGACCTGTGATTTGAAAACTGAGGTGGAGAATGGATTGGAGGGGACAGCTGGAATGCAGGGAGATCAGCTGGAAAACTGTGCAAGTAATCCTGGAAAGAGGTGATGACACCTTTGCACCTTCTCTATCTCTTGGATGATGGAGGGAAAGCGGTGGAACAGAGAAATACTTGGAAGATAAATCAGTAGTCTTGGGAAAGTATTGCATAAGGTTTCAGCTGATAACATCTCCAACTTCTTCAACTGCGCCTCAGACTCTCATATCCAATGTCCCGTGGATGATTCGGGAGTATTATGTCAAATTATGCAGGGGACACAAGAATGAACAAAACAAGGTTTCTGATCACTTTCTAGTTGGGACAGATAATGCCAATCAACACAAAATTATCTGGTAGATAAAAGTGTTATGCAGACAATTAAAAAAAGGAGATATGATAGGGTTTGGGTACCTTTAGAATGAGTGGTCAGGGAAACCTTTATGAAGAGATGCCCTTTAGGCTTGCTAATGAAACAGGAGGGAAGGGGGCAGGGCACAACCTTTAAAAGAATGACATGGCCATAGGACATGACAAAAACTGTTTAGAGCCAACTGGGTCCAAGATGGCAGAAGATTCGACTTCCAGTGGACCTTGAGCCTCATTATACACTCATTGTAATACATTAGCATGCTAAATGATACACCCACCAGTGCCATGACAGTTCTGAGGCTGACCATCAAAGTCCAAAAAGTGGGCAGTGGCCCAATTCCTGGAAATCCCCGGCCTTTCTCCAAAATAATTAGAATAATCCTCCTACTCATTAGCCTATGAAATTACCCAGCCCATAAAAACTAACCACACCGTATTTCAAAGCTCTCTCACCTTCCGAGATGGCCCACACTCTGTCTGTGGAGTGTGTTTCTCTCTAAATAAATCCATGTCTTACCTGTCACTTCATCTCCGAATTCTCTCCTAATGAAGCAAGGACCTTAAATTCACCGGGAACACTAAGGCCACATGAAAAATCAAGGGAAAGAAGTGGCTTACTGTGTTGGAAGAATCCAAAGCAGACCAGTGCAGCTGGAACAGAATGGGCAAAGGAGAAAAGGGAACAAAGCTATATCAGAGACGTAGACAGTGTCCAAGTCACGTAGGACTTTGAAAGTAAGGTTAAGGAATTTAGATTTTATTTGAAATATCATGGGAAGCTGGTGGAAGGTTTTAATCAAGACACAATTTTTACCTAATTTAAGTTGCTAAGTGATTACCTCTGGCTTCTTGTGGAAAATATAGGCAGGGCTGATGTGAAAGCAGGCAAATTTTGCAGTTGTTCATTGAGAAATGGTGGTGGCTTGGAGAAAAGAGAATGGATCAAGGATCCGTTTTGATAGATTAAATGTGGAAGGTAAGAAAGAAAGAATCAAAAGTGACTCAGGGATGCAGAAGACTGTGAAGGAGCAGTCTGGCAAGAAATCAACAGCTGGGTTTTCGTCATGTTGATTCTGAGATTTCTTTTAGAGATCCAAATGCTAAGTAGGCAGTTGGAAATACAAGTCTGGAATTCAGGAGAGAATCTGAGGGTAGAAATGTACATTTCAGAATGATCAGCCTACAGATGGTATTTAAAGCCATAGGACTGAATGAGATGTCTTAGTGAGTAAGAAAGAACAAAGAGGCCGAAACAGAGCCTGGAGACACTCAAACATTTAGAAGTCAGAAAAAAAGAGGAGCGACAGACGAGGGACACTGAGATGGTGCAGCCAAAAAGTGGCAAGAAGCCAAACAAGAGTGTGATGTTGAAACCGAGCAGGACCCTGCAGGGTCCTCCCAGGGTACAAATCCTTTCTGTGTCTCCCATTTCTTGTAGGGAATAGGCTTCCTTCAGCTTCCTTGACCTTACCTGAGTTCCAAAGGGCAGATTCAAAGAGTTGCTTATCAGTGAAGGGAGGGAATGCAGAAACAAAGGAGGAGCAGACTTGAAACTAGAGTGCAGCCTTGGGGCAGGCTCCTGGTTCCTCCTCAAGGAATATACATAACAATATCTTTGAGTTCTTCTGCCCGACTAAGCCCCCCACCCAGGTGGAGGATGGCAACCTCAGGCTGAGGGCAAGATTCCTGGAGCACCGCCCTGTTACCTCAACATCAACCAATCAGAAGACAGTCACACACTCTGCAGCCCTCACCCCAAATTTTCCCTGTAAAAACTTCTCTCTGAAAACCACCCGGGAGTTCAGGTTTTTGAGCACTAGCCATCCTTTTTCCTTGCTTGGCCCTGAAATAAACCTTTCTCTGCTAAAAAAAAAAAAAAAAAAAAAAAAAAAAAAAAAAAAAAAAAAGTGAGAGGAAGAATTATTTTCTCTGCATATCTTTTTATACGATTTGAATTTTTATCATGTGCCTGCATGACTTCCATTAAGTGAGATCCAAGGGAATACTCTGCTAAAAGGCCGTACAAGTGGAGACCCCTGTGGCACTGCCATCTCCCCAGCACAGAGAAGGGCCATCTCACACAGAGGGGTCCTCTGGGCAGCCATAGTAGAGGACAGGGGGTAGTTCTCTTGTGACTTCCACATCCTCTCTCCACATCTCTCCTACCTCTGCTCCTTCCCCAAACAGTCTTACACCATCAAGTGCTGCAGATTATGACCTTCCTAAACTGACTCTGACAGAGAGCTCATGAGCTGCAGGATGTTCTGCACTGAAACTTTCCTTTGACCAAACTGAGTAAAAGTAAGACTGCTTTCTAGGGATCAACTTTTCTTCTCAAAGGAAAGAAAAAAATCAATCGCTGGGAGAGGACCTTACTTTTATTCAGATACATGGCACATTCTTCTTGCTTTCTTTTTTTTTTTTAACATCTTTTTTGCAGTATAATTGCTTTACAATGGTGTGTTAGTTTCTCCTGTATAACAAACTGAATCAGCTATACATATCCATATATCCCCCAATCTCATCCCTTTTGCGTCTCCCTCCCACCCTCCCTATCCCACCACTCTAGGTGGTCACAAAGCACCGAGCTGATCTCCCTGTGATATGTGGCTGCTTCCCACTCGCTATCTATTTTACATTTGGTAGTGTATATATGTCCATGCAACTCTCTCACTTCGTCCCAGCTTACCCTTCCCCTTCCCCTTCCTCTTGTCCTCAAGTCCATTCTCTACGTCTGCGTCTTAATTCCTGTCTTCCCTAGGTTCTTCAGAACCTTTTTCTTTTTTCTTTTTAGATTCCATATATATGTGTTAGCATACGGTACTTGTTTTTCTCTTTCTGACTTGCTTCACTCTGTATGACAGTCTCTAGGTCCATCCACCTCACTACAAATAACTCAATTTCATTTCCTTTTTATGGCTGAGTAATATTCCACAGTATATATGTGCCACATCTTCTTTATGCATTCAACTGTCGATGGACACTTAGGTTGCTTTCATGTCATGCCTACTCTAAATAGAGCTGCAATGAACATTGTGGTACATGAATCTTTTTTGTGCGGATCTCTCTTTTTTTTTTTTTTTTTCTTTTTTAGCGGTACGCGGGCATCTCACTGTTGTGGCCTCTCCCGTTGCGGGGCACAGGCTCCGGACGCGCAGGCTCAGCGGCCATGGCTCACGGGCCCAGCCGCTCTGCGGCATGTGGGATCTTCCCGGACCGGGGCACGAACCCTTGTCCCCTGCATTGGCAGGCGGACTCTCAACCACTGCGCCACCAGGGAAGCCCCATGAATTTTTTTGAATTATGGTTTTCTCAGGGTATATGACCAGTAGTGGGATTGCTGGGTTGTATGGTAGTTCTGTTTTTAGTTTTTTAAAGAACCTCCTTACTGTTCTCCATAGTGGCTGTATCAATTTACATTCCCACCAACAACAGCACAAGAGGGTTCCCTTTTCTCTACACTCTCTCCAGCATTTATTGTTTGTAGATTTTTTTGATGATGGCCATTCTGACCAGTGTGAGGTGATACCTCATTGTGGTTTTGATTTGCATTTCTCTAATGATTAGTGATGTTGAGCATCCTTTCATGTGTTTGTTGGCAATCTGTATATCTACTTTGGAGAAATGTCTATTTAGGTCTTCTGCCCATTTTTGGATTGGGTTGTTTGTTTTTTTTGATATTGAGCTGCATGAGATCTTTATATATTTTGGAGATTAATCCTTTGTCCGTTGATTCATTTGCAAATATTTTCTCCCATTCTGAGGGTTGTCTTTTCATCTTGTTTATGGTTTCCTTTGCTGTGCAAAAGCTTTTAAGTTTCATTAGGTCCCATTTGTTTATTTTTGTTTTTATTTCCATTTCTCTAGGAGATGGGTCAAAAAGGATCTTGCTGTGATTTATGTCATAGAGTGTTCTGCCTATGTTTTCCTCTAAGAGTTTGATAGTGTCTGGCCTTACATTTAGGTCTTTAACCCATTTTGAGTTTATTCTTGTGTGTGGGGTTAGGGAGTGTTCTAATTTCCTACTTTTACATGTAGCTGTCCAGTTTTCCCAGCACCACTTATTGAAGAGGCTGTCTTTTCTCCACTGTATATCCTTCCCTCCTTTATCAAAGATAAGGTGACCATATGTGTGTGGGTTTATCTCTGGGATTTCTATCCTGTTCCATTGATCTGTATTTCTGTTTTTGTGCCAGTACCATACTGTCTTGATTACTGTAACCTTGTAGTATAATCGGAAGTCAGGGAGCCTGATTCCTCCAGCTCCATTTTTCGTTCTCAAGACTGCTTTGGCTATTCGGGGTCTTTTGTGTTTCCATACAAATTGTGAAATTTTTTGTTCTAGTTCTGTAAAAAATGCCAGTGGTAGTGTGATAGGGATTGCATTGAATCTGTAGATTGCTTTGGGTAGTAGAGTCATTTTCACAATGTTGATTCTTCCAATCCAAGAACATGGTATATCTCTCCATCTATTTATATCATCTTTAATTT
>NC_041229.1:66290507-66318269 GCF_002837175.3 Physeter macrocephalus
ATTTTATTCTTTTTGTTGCAATGGTAAATGGGAGTGTTTCCTTAATTTCACTCTCAGATTTTTCATCATCAGTGTATAAGAATGCAAGAGATTTCTGGGCATTAATTTTGTGTCCTGCTACTTTACCAAATTCATTGATTAGCTCTAGTAGTTTTCTGGTAGTATCTTTAGGATTCTGTGTGTATAGTAACATGTCATCTGCAAACAGTGACATCTTTACTTCTTCTTTTCCAATTTGCATTCCTTTTATTTCTTTTTCTTCTCTGATTGCTGTAGCTAAAACTTCCAAAACTATGTTGAATAATAGTGTTGAGAGTGGGCAACCTTGTCTTGCTCCTGATCTTCATGGAAATGGTTTCAGTTTTTCACCATTGAGACCGATGTTGGTTGTGGGTTTGTCATGTATGGCCTCTATTATGCTGAGGTAAGTTCCCTCTATGCGTACTTTCTGGAGGGTTTTTATCATAAATGGATGTTGAATTTTGTTGAAAGCTTTTTCTGCATCTTTTGAGATGATCATATGGTTTTTCTCCTTCAATTTTTTAATATGGTTTATCACATTGATTGATTTGCGTATCAGTCTCAGAAGTTTGTGCTTGTCTAAGAATTGTCCATTTCTTCCAGGTTGTCCATTTTATTGGCATAGAGTTGCTTGTGGTGATCTCTCATGATCGTTTGTATTTCTGCAGTATCTGTTGTTACTTCTCCTTTTTCATTTCTAATTCTATTGATTTGAGTCTTCTCCCTTTTTTTCTTGATGAGTCTGGCAAATGGTTTATCAATTTTGTTTATCTTCTCAGAGAACAAGTTTTAGTTTTATTGATCTTTGCTATTGTTTTCTTTTTTTCTATTTCATTTATTTCTGCTCTGGTCTTTATGATTTCTTTCCTTCTGGTAACTTTAGGGTTTTTTTGTTCTTCTTTCTCTAATTGCTTTAGGTGTAAGTTTAGGTTGTTTATTTGAGATGTTTCTTGTTTCTTGAGGTAGGCTTGTATTACTATAAACTTCCCGCTTAGAACTGCTTTTGCTGCATCCCATAGGTTTGGGGTCATTGTGTTTTCATTGTCATTTGTTTCTAGGTATTTTTGATTTCTTCAGTGATCTCTTGCTGTTTAGTAGCATATTGTTTAGCCTCCATGTGTTTCTATTTTTTCCAGATTTTTTCCAGTAATCGATATGTACTCTCATAGCATTGTGGTCAGAAAAGATACTTGATACAATTTCAATTTTCTTAAATTTACCAAGGCTTGATTTGTGACCCAAGATTTGATCTATCCTGGAGAATGTTCCATGAGCACTTGAGCAGAAAGTGTATTCTGTTGTTTTTGGATGTAATGTTCTATAAATATCAATTAAGTCTATCTGGTCTAATGTGTCTTTTAAAGCTTGTGTTTCATTATTTATTTTCATTTTGGAGGATCTGTCCATTGGTGAAAGTGGGGTGTTAAAGTCCCCTACTATTATTGTGTTAAGGTCAATTTCCCCTTTTATGGCTGTTAGCCTTTGCCTTATGTATTGAGGTGCTCCTATGTTGGGTGCATAAATATTTACAATTGTTATATCTTCTTGGGTTGATCCCTTGATCATTATGTAGTGTCCTTCTTTGTCTCTTCTAATAGTTTTACTTTTAAAGTCTACTTTGTCTGATATGAGTATTGCTACTCCAGCTTTCTTGTGATTTCCATTAGCATGAAATGTCTTTTTCCATCCCCTGACTTTCGGTCTGTATGTGTCCCTATGTCTGAAGTGGGTCTCCTGTAGACAGGCTATATACAGGTCTTGTTTTTGTATCCATTCAGCCAGTCTATGTCTTTTGGTTGGAACATTTAATCCATTTAACTTTAAGGTAATTATAGATATGTGTGTTCCTATTACTATTTTCTTAATTGTTTTGGGTTTGTTATTGTAAGTCTTTTCCTTTTCTTGTGTTTCCTGCCTAGAGAAGTTCCTTTAGCATTTGTTGTAAAGCTGCTTTGGTGATGCTGAATTCTCTTAGCGTTTGCTTGTCTGTAAAGGTTTTAATTTCTCCATCAAACCTGAATGCCCTTGCTGGGTAGAGTAATCTTGGTTGTAGGTTTTTCCCTTTCATCACTTTAAGTATGTCCTGTCACTCCCTTCTGGCTTGCAGAGTTTCTGCTGTAAGATCAGCTCTTAACCTTACGGGGATTCCCTTGTATGTTATTTGTTGCTTTTCCCTTGCTGCTTTCAATATTTTTTCTTTGAAGTTAATTTTTGATAGTTTGATTAATATGTGTCTTGGCATGTTTCTCCTTGGATTTATCCTGTATGTGACTCTCTGTGCTTCGTGGACTTGATTGACTATTTCCTTTCCCATATTAGGGAAATTTTCAACTATAATCTCTTCAAATATTTTCTCAGTCCCTTCTTTTTTCTCTTCTTCTTCTGGGACCGCTCTAATTCGAATGTTTGTGCATTTAATATTTTCCCAGAGGTCTCTGAGACTGTGCTCAATTCTTATCATTCTTTTTTCTTTATTCTGCCCTGATATAGTTATTTCCTCTATTTTATCTTCCAGATCACTTATCCACTCTTCTGCCTCAGTTATGCTGCTGTTAATAATTGTAGATAATTTTTAATTTCATTTATTGTGTTGTTCATCATTGTTTATTTGCTCTTTAGTTCTTCTAGGTCCTTGTTAAATGTTTCTTGTATTTTCTCCTTTCTAGTTCCAAGAATTTGGATCATCTTTACTATCATTACTCTGAATTTCTTTTCAGGTAGACTGCCTATTTCCTCTTCATTTTTTTGGTCTGGAGGGTTTTTACCTTGCAACTTCATCTGCTGCGTGTTTCTCTCTCTTTTCATTTTGCTAACTTACTGTGTTTGGGGCAACCTTTTCCCAGCCTGCAAGTTCATAGTTCCCATTGTTTTTGTTGTCTGCCCCCAGTGGATAAGTTTCATTCAGTGGGTTGTTTAGGCTTCCTGGTAGAGGGGACTGGTGCCTGTATTCTGGTGAATGAGGCTGGATCTTGTCTTTTTGGTGAGCAGGATCGCATCTGGTGGTGTGTTTTGGGGTGTCTGTGAACTTATGATTTAGGCAATACATGGCACATTCTACGCCTATTAGCTTCACTGGATTTTTCTACTGTGGTTCTGCTGATCCAGGGGACATTTTATAGGGGATGATACAGCTTTGTCAGAAGGAAAAGATATCCTCCTCTCCAAATGCTATTTAGCAATCCTTTGCCGGCAAAATAAACAGGAGGGATAAGACCTGTCTGACACAGGAAAGAGGGGCTTCTGAGGGTGTAGCATTGTTCTTGTTTTTGGCTGACACATTGGTCAATCATCCATGCAGCATAGAAGGAGAGTGTGGGTGCCAGTGTTTGGTGTTTACGGCACATGCACACATAACCAAGTATGCCCACCTAAAGTATTCTTCACTGATTGTAGCTTTTCACTTCTCACATATACCAAGGGACTCAAAGGCTATGTGGACAAGTGGAAATCCAGGCAGAGTAAGCATTTCTACCTTGGAATGACTGTAGAGGAAAAGAAAAGGAAAAAGAAAGACCCACAACTTTATCTCTTTCACAAGCTTCACTTCAAATGAGGTTTGACAACTAAAGTCATCATTAAAATTTTGGAAATTAGTGTTTACCATAATCAGAGAGTTGCTTCTAAATTGTATGAAGAGCCAAAAAATCTGACAAGTAATACGTTCTACAAATTGAAAGTGCTTTAGTCAGTTTTCCAGTGAGCTCACAAAAGGAACATTTGTGCCCACCTCTAACGTGTTTTTGTGTTTATGAATGAGAACAGAAAAATATTGTATATTATGGAAAACATAAAAACCATATTTAAGGGACTTCCCTGGTGGCACAGTGGTTACGAATCCGCCTGCCAATGCAGGGGACACGGGTTCAAGCCCTGGTCCAGGAAGATCCCACATGCTGCAGAGCAACTAAGCCTGTGTGCCACAACTACTGAGCCTGTGTGCCACAACCTGAAGCCCGTGTGCCTAGAGCCTGTGCTCCACAGCAAGAGAAGCCACTGCAGTGAGAAGCCCAAGAACTGCAGCGAAGAGTAGCCCCTATTTACCACAACTAGAGAAAGCCTGTGCACAGCAACGAAGACCCAACACAGCCATAAATAAATAAATTTAAAAAAAAATTTTTTTTTAAATAATAACTTTCCAAAAACAGTTAAGACTATATGTGATGATATATCTACTCTCACATTTGTCAAGGTAGCTGTAAAATATTGTTCATTGTAACACATGAATAATGTACATATAATATTTAAGGTCCCACATTCCCAAACAGTGAGCTTTAAAGAAATATTTGGAGTAACATAAATTTTACTGCTTAAACAGCAGCAAAAATAAGCCTAGGCAATGTAATCAGCAATTTAAGCAACCATCTATTTGTCTAAAAGTGCTCATATTTCTAAACTGCATAATGCTTTCAAATAAGCACAGTATTTAATTTGATAGCTAAGGATCAAACTCTGAGTTTTGTTTAAATAACTATTCCTCATATGGTAAAGAAACCTAAACCCAGGCTGTCTACAAGACACCAAAATTTTTAGAGAAAAATAAAATAAAATATGGTGATTTTTATAAAAATCCCTCTTTGTAAATCAACAGTGAACAAATATTTCTACTATTCACTTAACTGTTTCCTAGAAATAAACTTTCACACTGAGGATTATTACTTAAAAGAAAAACACACACAACTTTTTTTTCTGGAACAGTAGACAACTAACATTACTATTTTCTATTGTTACTGAAAGTGGAGTTCAGTTGACATTGCCTTATCTAGATTTGCTGATAACTCAATGTGAACATCCCAAGAAATTGTTGTTTCCCTAGTTCTCCAACCCATTTTCTTCCAATTAAAACAATAACAACAAAAACCATTTTAAAATTCAAAATTATATATGTATGTACTTACATGTGTGTATATCATGCTAGGAATTTTTTGTTTTCGTAGTACAAATATCACAAATATAAAAGCTGAAAAACTCTGCTTTGTATTTTGGATTAGCTCATATTCCTGAGTAATTTCTGGATTTAAACATTTCTCTTTGTCTCTGTTTTTATTCTCACTAAAGGCTCTTCAGGAATAAAAATGCTCACTTTTCTTTTTTTTTTTAATTTATTTTTGGCTGCATTGGATCTTCGTTGCTGCACTTGGGCTTTCTCTAGTTGCAGCGAGTGGGGGTTACTTTTCGTTGCCATGCGCTGGCTTCTTATTGTGGTGGCTTCTTTTGCTGCTGAGCGTGGGCTCTAGGTGTGCGGGCTTCCATAGTTGTGGCTTGCAGGCTCTAGAGTGCAGGCTCAGTAGTGGTGCACAGGCTTAGTTCTCCGTGGCATGTGGGATCTTCCTGGACCAGGGCTCGAACCTGTGTCCCCTTCATTGGCAGGTGGATTTTTAACCACTGCGCCACCAGGGAAGTCCCCAAAATGCTCACTTTTTAAGAAAAAGAACGAATTCAATTTTGTCTGAATATATTTTATCTCATCTGTTTCTTGCAACTTGTTGCAAACACATTTTCCCATCTGGCTATTATCGTTAAGGACTTTAATCATTATACCTAAGTCTTCATTATTGTCTTCTTTAAGGCTCGCAGTCTCCAGAACATTTTTAGGAGTCATATGAACTTCATCGTTAGCATCTAGCATGTTACAAAATACACTCCCAGGTCCTTTTAGCCAAGACTTGTTTCTTCTAGTCAAACTCAAATCCAGAGGCTATCTATCTAAACCTACTTTCTTTCTTTCTGAAGAGCAAGGAGATAACTCTGGCTGCAGAACTAAAGAAATCTTCAGTCTGACTGGTCTTCTCTTGGGTGCCCACATGGCTTCTGATTCTCTTAGAGGATCTTAGGTTCCTCTGGGTCTGGTAGCTGTACTCTTGAACTGTTTCTCCATGTAAATATCTCTGCCCAATTTCTATAGAATCACAAATGCTGACCCCCTTCCCCACTTTTGTCTCTGACATGCTTAAGAGTTGTTAAGGACAAATAACTACAGTGACTACTGGGGATAAGTCCAAAAATTTTTTTTAAGTCTTTTGAGTTAGAAAAATGTCTTGACTGTGATCAAAACTGCTGCCTATTTTTTCAGGGTTTGAGAAGCCTTCTTATCTTTCAAGGTCTCCACCCAAAATTCATCTTCTGAGTTACATGTTTTCAATTCCAGCACAGATGGATTGGGTGACAAAGGAAGCTCTATGTTATGAGGACAGCTGTTTATTTCAGGGATGGCAACTCCTAATACAAGGCCAACAATGATTTCCTTGTGTGGCTTTTCTGCTTTTCGGAATCTGCTAGGATCCCATCATCAAAACAGTATGAAACAGTTTTAAGATCTTCACTGCAATTATCTCTAGAAGTACTGGCTACCTGGTAGTCTTCCTCTGGACAGGCTAACATATAAATATTTACACAGCTCTTTTGGCCTTACCTTGATTTCACTTTCTGAGGGAGAGATGAGGTTTCTATGAAAGCTTTTACTAGTTATGTCTGACAATGAGTCTTGGCTAAGACTTTTAAAATGTGTTTTCTTCTTCTTTCTTTTCTTATCAACAACAGATAAGACTGAAGATGAAAGAGAAAAGGTTGGATGCTGATAAATATAATCTTTTATTGGTTTGATATTGCCTAGACCCTTTTTGGCATATTTAGAATGTTTGTTTTTAGGAGTTTTACTCTTTTTACAAGACAAGGCATTGGAAATGTTAGAGATGTTTTTCAAAAAATTCAGATTTCCTGAATATAGCATCATATCTTCATTTTCCTTACACAGCTGAAGCTAATTTTGATGATTCATGGGATTCTTCCATGTCTTATTTGATTTTCTAGCTGTATCTTTTCTGTAATGATGACTTGTTCTGAATTTTGCCTTATAGTCACCGGTTATCACAGTGGTACTCACCTAGTTACAATTGATGAGACTTAAAATAAGATAGACAACAGTAAGCTCCATTCATCCATGTAATAAATGTTTAAGTGGTCACTGTATGCACACAGACCTACACTAGGTATTATCTATGGTCATACCTCAAGGAGGTTTGTTAGAGAAGGGGAGATATAGGTCCTTGAAAAGGAAAAAGTCAGTACTAAATGAGCAAATACATAATAGGTGGTAAGACCAAAGACTGTTATATCTAAAAGTAAATCTTAAGTATTCTCTTAGTGGTATTATACATAGTACACATTATAATAATTTCATTGCAATATAAATAGTATTAGATATGTCTAGCAAAACTGTAAGATGACTCAGCTGTAAGGGGTAGTGACTTGATGTACTTTAGGTAGAATGGTTACTTTCCCAAGCATGTGCTCTAAAGTGCAGGGAAAAGAAGGTTTCTGTTGTCAATTTGCCAATTTAGTGAAGTTTAAAGAAGGGATGTTTCTGTTTGATAAAATGTATCAAAGTGGTATGTGATGTTTTGATTAAGAAAGCAAAGGATCAATGATGAAACTTCATTTACATCTAGGAGAAAAGTCATTTTAAAGCTACAGACATATCAAGTCACCAAAACTTAAAGGTGCCAATTTACAGTAACAAGCTGTATCCACCTAACACTGTATCATAAAACCAACAAAGCCATGTTCTGCTGCTAAGGTACTAGTAAGTATCTACATAAACTTCCCCTAAGAACTGCATATTATCCATAATAGTAATTTACTCTTGTATAGTGTGTTTCTGCTTTCAAAATGCTTTCACATCCCATAGCAATAAATGAGAAAGGATGCTATGCGATGTGCCAGATGCAGCTGTAACATAAGTTGAGGGAGGAAATGTCTGGACCATTAGGCAGTGGTTGCAGGCAGAATAGCTTTGTCTTTAGCACATTGTATTATGTGAAGATAAACCCCAGACTATGAAGCTGGGCTCCAATCAAAACAAAATCCCATAAGGCTGACAAAATAACTAAAGGACAAGGCAAGAGAAGCATGCTGGGTATGTGAATCAAACCTCGCCCCATTGACCTACACAATAACAGAGAAGGAATAAAAATAGAACACGAGTCTAGATTCCACTGGTTAATTTAAACTGCTTGTCATCTCATCTTTAAACTTACCCCTCCAACTCATGGGGCTGGCAACACATAAATAGAGTGTGGTTTACAGAAAGGACCTAAGCCACATGGCACCTCTCCATAAACAGAACTGATTTCAGAACAAAATAAACAAACAAAACCCCATGAAGTGGGCTGAGCAACCTCTTTCCTGGGCTCTTTCTCACCCTGTCTATTAACCTCCTATTTATAGTTCTTTAGTCTCCCCACCTGAACCCCAACTGTTCAGACTTCCCAACCCCCCACTCCTGTGGCTTAGAAACAGGAACAGATCTTCAGTGAATCAACTGAGATAGATATTCTTAACCAAAACATAACACATACAAGCAGATGTCTGGAAGTCACCTTAGAAGTCTTTTTCCTCTAATTTTTCATCCTTTGCATCTATTCTCCTATAATAATCCCCACACATGGACTCCAGCCTCTGAATAAACACCTCCCTTGATTGTAAATCAAGGCCTCCTGGGGCATCTCATTCCATTTCTGGACTGTTCTCGTCATTAAAAGGTTCTCAGTCATGTTAGTCCAAATTAGCCCCCTCCAGTTTCTCCCCACTTGGGAAATATAAAACAAGTCCTTCTCCCACCAGCCTTTCACTTCTTTTGAAGGCAGCTGTCACCTCCCCACTGAGTGCTATGTCCCTGCAGTTCGCATATGCCCAAGTGCTCCTCATAGGGCATGATCTATAGGCTTCTAATCATCTTGCTTCTAATCATCATTCTCTCTTGGACATGTTGGAGCTCTCAATAAAATCCCTCTTCAAAAATGTTGCCCAGAATGGAACTCAGTATTGCAAGAATGGCCTAAAAAAGGAATGAGAGCTTTTGTTACGTTAAAAGAACTACAGTCACCAAGGTTCATATGAACAAAAGAAGGGTTTCTGTTGTTTTTATCAGAGTTTGGTTGTTTTTTTGTTTTGTTTTGGGTGTTTGTTTGTTTGTTTGGAGAGGGGTGTTCGTGAGGAAGGTGGGGAAGAGTTCACCATGCGTTTTATTCTGTGATTCTGGAATTAAACTTAAAAATACAAATGAGAATCAACTATGTGCAAAGCTCTCTACTAGGGACTTTGGAAGAAACAAATGAATAAGATCCAGCCCTGAAAGAGTCCACATATTATGTCCCGCCCCTTGTCCCCTGCCCTTCAGGGAAATCACAATTACACAGGGCTTTTTGATAAGGTGGGCTTGTATTAGTCATCCATGTTAGAACACCTGGTTGGGGATAGGTGCTTGACCTGACCTCCGAACAGCTGTTGATGTCTGTTCCCTGGAACCACAGAAGTATGTCATACGCTTGCCTCACTGGTCCCAGTGACACCCCTACCACACCAGCCTGGCTCTTGCAACCTCTGTCCCCTCGTCGCAGTCTGAGAGCCTCCCATGTTTCTCAAAACACAGCCTCCTCCTTCAGCTCAGAGCCCAGGACACCACACATCTCGTATCCATTCTCCAGGACCCTGAGGTCAGGAAGGAAAGGCAGGCTTCTCCAGTCCCTGCTGATGGAAGCTCCTGAGCACACGGGGCTTCTTGCCACTGCACCTTGAGCGCCCCCGGCTCTCTTTGTCATAGCAACTGTTCACTGCTGAAGGGATGGGAGGTTTGCAGCCATCCCATGTGATTAAGGGTGTACAAACTGAGGCTTTTCAGCTCTACCAGGCTGCCTTTTATAGAATCACAGGACTGAAAAGGCTTGGAGATCATCCATTCTACAGTTGACACAATGAGGGAAGCCCAGAAAGTTAACTGACTCATTTGAGGTAACAGAAGGACCCTAGTTATGAGAGTATGGCCTACCCTGATTCCCAACTCAGCACCCCTTCCACTGAAGGGTGTTTTTGAAATCTAAATACTTTCTGTGTATTTGAAGAAGTGACATAGGAGTGGATGTGATCCTATCTCTTCCTCTTAATATTTTAATAAAGACGTTTCCTAAAAGCTGAATGCCCACCACACTTAGTGTAGAAGATATTTCCCTTCTTTGCTGTGTATCAAAAAGCTGTAACAGAGTACTTGTCTCTCACGTCTTCCTCGGGCAGAGGGCGAGGAATCGTAGCACAGAACTTGGTTGTCTTCAATTTTCTGCCCATCAGGACTATCCAGCGACCTGGGCTCCCTAGCCCTAAAACCAGAGAAAAGAGGCAGAGGGGCAAAGTTGGGTCTCACAACCTGCGGCCACGCCCCTCTCTCACTTACCCTGCCGGCCTTTCCAGGAAGAAAGGAGTGCACTAGGTTGGGAATGACCCTGGGGCTCTGACTCCACCCTGGGTAAGGGCAAGAGTCTGAGCCAAAGCACCTGGGGCCAAAGGCCTCCTGCCGTGCCCACCCCAGGCCCCACCCTCTGACCCCGACTGGCCCTCCCCATTCCCCTCTGCACCCTGCTGTCCTGCTCTTCCACCCATTCCCGCCCCATCCTTCCTCCCCGCAGCCTGCAGTACTCCCCTCTCCCAGAGCTGCCCCACACTCCCCAGATACTCCCTGGCTTCCCCTTCTGCTTCCAGCCCCAACAGGAAGGTGTAGACAGCCCCACCATTGGTACTATACTGACAAACAGGAAGTCAAACTCTGCCCTGGAAGTTCTTGGTTTGAGTCCCTTATGGTAAAACACTTGTACCACCCATGAGTAGATAATTAAATATAATAATATGAGCTAACAGAGAACTTAATATGTGCCAGACTCTGTTCTAAGTAAGTTACCATTATTGTACCCACTTTACAAATTGGGAGACTGAGGAACAGCATGGGTTAAAAGTTTAAGACCTATGGATATACAGATGGCCAAGAGGCACATGAAAAGGCGCTCAACAGTCACTAATTATTAGAGAAATGCAAATCAAAACTACAATGAGGTATCACCTCACACCAGTCAGAATGACCATCATCAAAAAATCTACAAACAATTAATGCTGGAGAGGGTGTGGAGAAAAGGGAACCCTCTTGCACTGTTGGTGGGAATGTAAATTGATACAGCCACTATGGAGAACAGTATGGGGGTTCCTTAAAAAACTAAAAATAGAACTACCATATGACCCAGCAATCCCACCACTGGGCATATACCCAGCAAAAACCATAATTCAAAAAGATACTTGCACCCCTATGTTCATTGCAGCACTATTTACAACAGCCAGGTCATGGAAGCAACCTAAATGCCCATTGACAGACGAATGGATAAAGATGTTGTAAATATACACAATGGAATATTACTCAGGCATAAAAAGGAACGAAATTGGGTCATTTGTAGAGATGTGTATGGACCTAGAGACTGTCATACAGAGTGAAGTCAGAAAGAGAAAAACAAATATTGTATATTAACACAAATACATGGAATCTAGAAAAAATGGTACAGATGAACCGGTTTGCAGGGCAGAAACAGAGACACAGACGTAGAGAACAAATGTATGGACACCAAGGAGGGGTAGGATGAATTGGGAGATTGGGATTAACATATATACACTAATATATATAGATAACTAATGAGAACATGCTATATAGCACAGGGAACTCCACTTCACTGTACAGTAGAAACTAACACAACATTGTAAAACAACTATACCCCAATAAAAAAAAAAAAGACCTATGGATAAAACAGAAAGTGGTAAATCCATACAGTGGAATACTACTGAGCAATAAAAAGGAATAAACTACTGATACACTCAGTAATGTGGATGAATCTCTAAAACATCACGCTAAGTGAAAGAAACCAGACCCAAAAGGGAGCATATTCAATAATTCCATTTTTTATGAAATTCTAGAAAAGGCAAAACAATAGCAACAAGAAGCAGATGAGTGGTTTTGGAACTAGAGATAGGACAGGAAAGAACTTTGTGGAGTGATGGAACTGTTCCAAAACTTTATGGTGATGGTGGTTGCACAACTGTGTACATTTACCCAAACTCACCAAACTGTACACTTAAAATGGGTGATTTTTGTGGTATGTTAAGTGTATCTCAAAACACTGCCAAAAAAGAAAAAAGAAAAATCAAGAGGGAAGAAGAAGGACAAACAAGAGCCCTGGACAACACCAAGGATGAAAAGACAGAGAGCAAACAGGGAAGGAAAAGAGGAGTTGTCAAAAAGGTGAAAGATGGCCCAGAAGCCAAATGAAAAGACTAGTGACTGGTGTCTTGTAGATGCCGAATGAATTCTTGTTGAATGAAAGAACAGCAGTGTCCAGAGGGAAGATATGGTCAACAGGCCACAGGGAGGTCATGAAAGATGAACTCTCTAAAGAGGCCTGTGAGGGTTGAGCTGGAATTACGGGGAGCAGCCTCAAGAGGAAAAGTCCCCTGGTTTTCTCAGCTTTAGTGTTCTGAGACCTTCCAGAAAGAGAGATGTAGGAACTTGGTGTGCTGTCAGCAGATAACCCGCCCTAGAGTTCAGCTCATCATAATAGAGTTGTAAGAAAAACAATGGAATATTTGGCTCATTTGAGATATTCCTGTTTACAAAATCCATCATGGTTTTTAAATTATTTAAAACATTTATTTAATAGGGTTCAATTATATGAAACAGTTTGAAATGTTTTTAATACTGCTTGACCAATGGCTTGAAGAGGCAGTTAATGATGATGGGTCCCACATTCTGATCTTTTGTGATACAGGCTCAAGGCCTTTGAAGAGTGACAGTCATAGAATATATGGCCTCTGCGGTATGAAGTTCCTGACACTGATTTACATTGGTAGGAGGGCAGTGGGCCGTGGTATTCAGCAAAGCCAGCCAACAGGGTAGGCTTTCCAAACCCCATGCTCTGGCTTGCAGGACCTGAGTCACAATGACTGATGGAAGAGGGTGTTGCCCGAAAGGGCTGGTAGGCTGATTAATGGTCTCAGCATGAAGCTGTGAGCCTCTAACCCTGACAGATCATTAGCTCCCAGAAAATGTCCAGCCTCTGGAGGTCATGGTTATTATTACAAACTAATAAATACATGAAAACATGAAACAGAGCAAATGGCCTTTTTATGTGCTGGGGATATTTAAAACCTAAGCTGCATATTTCCATGCATATCGATTGCTGTTGGTAGCATAAATCCAACCTCAGCTTTCACAAAGCAGGAGCAGCAACCGTTAGAAGA
The DNA here is from genome assembly GCF_002837175.3 of Physeter macrocephalus. Taxonomy (NCBI): domain Eukaryota; kingdom Metazoa; phylum Chordata; class Mammalia; order Artiodactyla; family Physeteridae; genus Physeter; species Physeter macrocephalus. The sequence goes on from NC_041229.1 coordinate 66,303,627, forward strand.
GCCATACTTCACTGTTAATGTTGCATTAAATTTTAACCACTGCAGTCATGGTTAAGGAGATATCTTCATTATAATCTGGTATTTTCGGGACTTTACAACTTAACTTAGTTCAACACTCTCTTTTGGCAAACTGATTACTTTCATGTTGGTTTCTTACTCAAAGGATATAATGTCTCAACTTTGATAAAACAGTCAGTTCTTAAGGTTACTTAAATGACAGAAAAGATAAAATCCTCAGACAGAGTAATACATATTATATGGGAAAAATATTAAGCTCCTGTAGGAAGGAAACATTGTTCATTCACTGTTTCCTTGTTATTAAGTATAATATGCTCCAGTGAAAAAATACAAATAGTACCACTATAAACTGATGGTATGTAAAAAAGGAAGCCAAAAGCTAGTGACGGAAATCATTGGCTATTTCTTTAATTTATACTTTATATCTTCCCAGAAAATAAGTATGAACTGGCTAACAAAAAGAAACAAATAGAGTAATGAGGAGAACGATCAAGGAGAAAAAAAGGGCAGACTGCGACTCCAGTATCAGGGGCCACTTCAGCTATTGAGATGGGGCCAGGGATCGAGACTCTCTGGTACTAATGTCCAAAGGGAAACTAGACAACCTGAGGAATTGTCATCAGAAAGGAGAAAATTAAATTTTAGAAACCTGTGAAACGTGAATCATGTCCCATTCTCTTTGTCCATTAAACTGTACTGCCTTAGTGACACTTTGCTATGAGCTGAGTTGTGTACTCCCCTGCAAATTAATATTCTGAAGCCCTAACCCCCAATGTGACTCTATCTGGATAGAGTCTGGAAAAGGTAGTTAAGGTTAAATGATGTAATCAGGGTGGGGTCTAATCACAAAGGACTATGGCCTTATAAGAAAAGAGAGAGACGTCCCCCTCTCTCTCTCTCCACCATGTAGGACACAGCAAGAAGGCAGCTGTCTGCACGCCAGGAACAGAGTTCTCACCAGAACCTGACCATGCTGGCACCCTGATCTCATACTTCCAGCCTCCAGAACTATGAAAAAATACATTTCTGTAATTTGAGCCACCCAGTCTATGGTATTTTTGTTATGGCAGCCCAAGCTAACTAATACACACTTTGGCATAACCCACACTATCACCCTTAAGACATGAGAACACAGCATGCAATCAGTTGTCTGGAAAACTGGGTCTGATCCTGGCTCTGTACCTCCTTCCATGACTTGTCAATGTAGAAGACAGCAGGATCGAATTAGGTATTTTTGTCTGTCCTATAAACTGCAAAATAATAATAATTGATAAATAAATTTGACTCTTCCTCAATGTCATGAAGTAAAGTTATAGGTTTTCTTTAACAAACTATATGGTAAGTCTATTCGTGTCAGTCTGTTTTTAACAAGTTAAAAAAAAAAGCAGGGAATCTACATAGATGTTCAAAAATAGGAGACTTGAATTAAATTATGGTGCTTTGACTACATAACTATGAACTCTTGTTTTAGGTAATTTTGAAAAATATTTATGATGTAATATTAAGTAAAAAATTTAAATAAGACATACTCTGGTTACAATGACATTTTAAAAACTATAAAGGTAATGTAAAAATGAGAATAGTAATAGGTAATTGAAATATGAGTCACTTTTGCCTTACTAATTTTATTTTCTGAAATGTTGCTAGACGTTCTTTTTTTATCGCTTACAATTCAAAAAAATAATTTGAAAGCACCTATGGGTATCTTCTGTGGAGAACTGTCTTTTATTACCAAATTGATTGTGACTTTTGTTAGTTATTGAAGATTCCAATCGTGATTAAAGTTTCATTTGATTGATAGGAGTACTGTTATTATAAATACACAGTCAGAACGACTAAATAGAAACAACCAAATGTTTTGGTTTTAATGAGCTCTGAAAGCTCTAATTTAGCTAAATACTTTCAAAAGACAAGGTCAAGATGAATGTTGTGGTGATTAGATATATTCATCTCACTATAAATATCAAGACTGTCCAGTGTTTCAAGATGAAACTGAGATGGTATTCTTAGAAATAGAAAAGCAATCAAACCCCACAGAAGCTGGATCCTGTTCAGTAAGCATGAGTGAATAACAAAGTCCTCTTATGATTTATTCATTCATTTAGTCAATTAACATTTACTAATCACTTATAGGATAGTGATTTAAGGCATGAGCTTCAGAGCCAGACTGCCTGGGTTTAAATCAGGGGTCCCCAACCCCCGGGCCGAGGATCAGTACTGGTCCGTGGCCTGTTAGGAACCGGGCCGCACAGCAGGAGGTGAACGGCGAGCAAGCGAAGATTCATCTGCCGCTCCCCATTGCTTGCATTACCGCCTGAACCAGACCCCAAGCCCCAGACGCGGAAAAATTGTCTTCCATGAAACTGGTCCCTGGTGCCCAAAAGGTTGGGGGCTGTTGGTTTAAATCTCCACTCCATCACCTACTAGAGTTCTAATCCTGTGTATTAGTCAAGATAAGTTAGGTTTGTTATGATGTTTGAGTCTGTTTGGGCTGCTATAACAAAAGTACCATAGACTGGGTGGCTTATAAAGAAAAACTTATCTCACAGCTCTGGAGGCTGGGAAGTCCAAGATCAAGGCACTGGCAGATTCAGTGTCAGGTGAGAGCCTGCCTCCTAGTTCATAGACAGCTATCTTCTTGCAGCATCCTCACACAGCAGAAGGGGTGAGAGAGCTCACTGGGGTCTCTTTTGTAAGGGCACTAATGTTATTCATGAAGGTTTTGCCCTCGTGACCTAATCACCTCCTAAAGGCCCTACCTTCAAATACCATCACATTGGGCATTAAGTTTCAATATATGAATTGGGGAGGTGAGGGGTTAACCAATATCAGTCTATAGCAAATGGTAACAGATTGAAACCAAAATCTCAGTGACTTAAATCATCAGGGTTTATTTCTCACTCATACTACATTTCCACTGTTAGGGAGAGGGGGCTGTACTCACATAATCACTCAGAGATCCAGAGTGGTGGGGACTATAGTGTCTTGCAGCTGTGTACGCACTTCAGCTTTTTGAGCACTGGAGGGTCTCATACCAGCAATTAAATGCTTTAGCAGGGAAGTGACCCATAGCACAGAAGTGATGCATATCAATTCTGTTCTTAGCTTATTGACCCTTCTTAGTCACAAGGCCATCTAACTGCAAGAGGGTAGGAAAATGATTCTCCCACATGCCTAGAAAGATGAGACCAGGAGCACTAAAAGACTCTTGACATCTTGGGCAAACTACTTCATCTCTTTGTGGCTCCATTTCTTCCTCTATAAAATGAAGATAATAACAGTGTCTTGCTTATAAAGTTGTGAGGATTAAGATAATATACATAAAGCATATTTAACACCTAATATTCCATGAATGCTATTATTATTATGTACTAGTCATTGTGCTAAGCAATAGGGGCAAAAAGATGATTAGACAGCTCTCTCCACCCTGGAAGTTCACACATTAGCAGAGACACATAAGTAATAATTCCACAGGAAATCTGATTAATATAACTCTGGAAAATTATCTTGGTTCTGATTACTCAGGAATGCAGAAAGGCAGAGCAGCATGGGAAAGTGGAACTTAGGCTGTGGAGTCAGGCTTTTCTTGGTTTGACGCTTGGCTTGGCCACTTACTGGATGTGACTTAGACAAGTGACTTGACCTTGGTATCCTTCCTGTAAAACAGTGAACTCAAAAAACATTCACCTGTGGTTAGTTACAGGATTAAATGTGAAGCAGGTAGCATACTGGGTAATATGTAGTTCGATTAACAGGAACTACGATCTAGAATATATTCTTCAACATTCTAGACAGAAACTGTTTCCACCGTTGTATTAATTTCAAGTCAATAAAAATGCATAGAGCGCCTATGTGCCTATCCAGACTCACTGGGGAAAATTAATTTAGCTAGCTTGTCTTTTTCAGGCCACATTTGTTTAAAGCAAAAAATGGAAAATAAAAATAAAACAAGACTCTACATGATCCAGAGCAATATATTTCTTGATCTAACCCTCCCCCTTTACCTGTACGTATTCTCTCCAAAGTCCAGCCGCACCCAGATTCTTCCCAATTATTTTGCAATACCCCCACAGGGCATCTTGTGGTTTCCCCCCAAAACTAGTCCTCTTTCCTTCCTCTCCTTCATCTTCCTGCATTGAGCCACTAGAGAGGGCTCTCCAGCTCTCACCAGCTCCATGGCCCACTGGCAGAAATGCATAAGATGGTCCATAGAGAGGAACATGGGATGCTCTGCTGTAAATCAGTGGTTGTGTACATCCTTTAATTATTAACTTGCAAACAATAAGTTCTCAAGCCCTACACCATATTACTATGAACATCTATCTCTGGTCAAGAATCTTCACTATAAACAATCTTTTCTCTTGCATAGTAGTTCAGCTTTTAGCACAATCAGGATGAGCATTCACTGTTAACCAAAAGTTAAGTTACAATCTGCCCAACCAGATGACCCCACTTCTATCACAGGTTTAAAGAAATAGCTTCAAGCACCATGAAAAGATAGAAAGTTGGTATTTTCCTTAAATGTGAATTCCTAATAAATAATTATCTAGGGGCTTCCCTGGTGGCACAGTGGTTAAGAATCCACCTGCCAATGCAGGGGACATGGATTCGAGCCCTGGTCCGGGAAGATTCCACATGCCACGGAGCAACTAAGCCCGTGTGCCACAACTACTGAAGCCCGCGCGCCTAGAGACCGTGCTCTAGGCGCCACAGCAATGAGAAGCCCGCACACCACAACGAAGAGTAGCTCCCGCTCACCACAACTAGAGAAAGCCTGCGCACAGCAACAAAGACCCAACGCAGCCAAAAATAAATAAATAAAATAAATTTATTTTAAAAAATAATTATCTATATACTTTTCTACTGTATAATCCCTAATATCCTATAGACAGTCAATAAATAACTAGCGATAGCTTATATATAGTGATGGCTGAGGGAGGGGTGTTCATACTCTCCCCTTACACTACCCCTGTGCACTGATAGCCACCAAAGACCCCGCATGTTGCTTTTGCCTGATGCCCTTGGCCGCCACCTCCACAGCACAGTGCTGCACTGGGGCAGAATCCTAGGCCTTTGGTTGAGTCTCAGCTTCCCCACCTATGTGTTTAATCTGGAGAGAACCTCAGGCTCCCCTGGTCCCAGAAACCTGGTATGTCCCTGGATGGCTTTTCTGCCTCTCTGCCTCTTCAGTGTCAGCCAAGTTCACAGTCCCTCTCCTCTTGTCCCTGAGAAGCATAATGGAGCGCCCCCAGAGGAGGGGAGCCCCAGTGTACCTGGCTAGGATGAGGCTGTTTTCTCTCTCAGTTGGTTGGTGACCAAGCCCTCAGCTACTCAGTCATCTGATCTAAGATATTTTCTGCCTCCTTCCTAGAAAGAGTTCTCTCATTGGACCTGCAAATGTTTTCCCTTCATCCTTTTTTTGTGAGCGATACAGAACATGTGTGCAAGTGTACATGTCTGTGTGCATGTATTTTAATTTAGGGCAGTGTCTAGTTCTGTTTCTCAGTCTCTATTTATATTATGTTCACTTAAAAAATGTGAACTCATTTTCATGATTGAATTTTCCCTTTTGTAACACACACCTGTGATTTTTAAAATTATTCTTATTTATCCACTCAACAGTTATTTATTTCTGCCAATATGGTGACAGTGATGGGTAAAATAGCTCTTACAGAACTTATATTCTATTGGGATTGATAAATATTAAACAACTAATAACATAATCATTTAATTATAGTTATGTTAAATACAAAAAAGGAAGAAAATGAATTGCTAAGAGAGAATATGACACAGCACCTAACTTCATCCAAAGAGGGAGAAAGTCTTCCTTGAGGGTGTGCTGATTGAGCTGAACTCTGAGGGGTAAGCAGAAAATAACTGGGCAAAAGAAGTGTGTGGGGTGGGGGAAAGTGCAGTAGCATAGAGCATCCCAGGAAGTTGAAACAGCATGTGCAAAGGCCCTGGGGAAGGGAAAAGATAACTCCTCTCAGAAACTGAAAGAATGTGGCTGAAATGCAAACAGTGCCCAAGAGGAAGCTGGTGAGCTGGCAGGGACCAGATCATGAGGGGCTTGTTGGCCACACTAAGGACTCTGGTCTTTACCTTACGGGGTGTGGGAAGTATTAAAAGATTATAAGCAAAAAAGTGACATGATTCTTTTTAAAAAAGATTATTCTAACAATTGGGTAGGAAAAGTATTGCAGGGAGGGAGTAGAATTAAGAAGTTATTTCACTAGTCCTCACAGAGATGATAGCTTGTGGCAGTGGAGGTGGAGAAAACTGGGCAGTTTTGAGATATATTTAGGAGGTAGAACTGACAAACAACTAAGGCCTGAAAATTCAAAGCAGTAGATACTGAAGTTTAAATTTAAGTGTAAAGTTTAAAAAGGGAAAAAACTTAAGTTTCAGAGAAGTCCTTATTTAGAAAGGGTGGCATGTATTACTTCTAGACAGTAACATTTATGCAGAGACTGAAGGGTACAGTGGTATAGTCAGATTTTATATATATAAATTTTATTTTGTATAAAATGTAATTGTAAATTACACATTCATTTCCTATATCTTCATATAGATATGAATATATATTCATATTATATCTATGAGAATATGTCTATTCAAATGTGCCCTTAAGAACAATGAGGAACTCTGAGATGTTCAGGTCATAATCCTGTAGGACACTGGGCTACACGGAACAGACTACTCAGCCCAGTTGATTTGCTTGAGAAGTAATGGATGAAGTTACAGAATGCATTTATATTACGTAATTTAAATTGTACCTACAGACTTAATGCTACTCTCCTTCTTCTTCATTCCTGAAAGAAGAAGGACTTACAACCATTGAAACCATTGGTTTCCTGGGAAGCTGGGCACAGACACAGCAGCTGGAGAGAAAAATCTCTAGCCGTCTTCATTTCCTTCAGCCTTCTGGAATCCGAATCCTTCCTGGCTCTTGAGAAGGCATGAATAGTGAAAGAGGAGTTGTGGCCATCTGGTACTTCGGGGAAAGTGCCATCGGATCGTGAAGAAAGCTCTGGGCTAGGAGTTAGGAAATAAGAGTTGTAATTCCAGTTCTAGACGTGGTCCTGGAGTGCCTTGAGTAAATTACTCGGCCTCCCTGGGCCTTGATTTCTCAGCTGCAGGATTTGGCCTAGTTTACATCTGGGGTCCCAACGGTACTCATTCTATGATTCAAAGAGAGAACATGAAGCCACCTACATAACATTTCACAGACACAGTTTCTCTAATCATTCCTTAATTCATTGGACAAATGAGAACCCACTATGTGCCAATATTATTGCAAGCATCAGGGAACAAAAACAAACATCCTCAGGGAACAAACATCCTCATGGAATTTAGATTCTAGGGTCTGTAGTGGCTTTTATACATACGAATCCTGTGTCATCAGCAATAGCATCTTTAATAAACAGCTCAAAGAAGTTTCTTGTTTGTTTGTTTTTGTTTTTTTAACATTAATGAAGGAAAGTTTGTTCTTTCAATACTTATCTCAGACCCCACCTCCTTCCTCCAGAAAGCCTTTTCTCTGAAGACTCAAGTGGGGCTGAGTAGTTTCTTCCTCTGTAAGTCATATCATTTTGTGCTGTGCAATATATACATAACTTGTACGTGTATTCAAGTATTTATAGACATTAAGTCATTCCTATTGAAATTCTACATTGGTGTTGGTCGTCTCAATCAGACTCTAAACCCCTTGCAGAAGTGACCACTTACCCTCAGGCTCTCAGCACAGTGCTGGGCCCCTGTAGGTGCTCAGTGTGCACCGTTGGCTCTGAGCTGCGGGAATACATGGGGGCTGAAACTCAGCGGCCTCACTGACTTGCTCAGCAAGAGTCTTCAGAGCAGGATTATGCTTCAAGCTCAAATCTGACTCCTAGGCTGTTGCCAGGTTTCCTCGCTCTGCCTGAAGGAGCATCCCGCCACCCCAAGGCTCAGCCTTGCTCGGGTCCTGCTTCCACAGCAGGTGGTGCATCTATTCCTGGCGGTGCAGCTCCCAGCACCGGGACCACCAAGGTGGGTGGATACGTTCCAGGGAATACCCTAGAAAACGCCCTGAGGTGTGAGAAGAAACTATTAGAACACACACACACACACACACACACACACACACACACACACGCACACCTACCTATTTACTTTTTATCCAAAAAATAAGAAAAATTAAGATTTACTGACATGTTATATGTGAGTAACATCCGCCCTTCCACTTGGCGTACGCGTCTGATGGCCTCTCCGCACATACTTGGAGGTCCCCGGGTCACTTGGAGGAGGTAGAAGGGGACCTTCCACAGCAAAGAGGGGGGGGTCACTGAGGGTTCAGTGAGGTGGATTTATACATTACGTTATGTGGCTTTAACTCACCTGCCCTCACAAAATAGAAAAGTGGCTTCAAAAGATTCCTACAGAAAAACGACCGTTGGAATATAATGCCAAAGATATTGCATACTTATGTGGCATTTACTACACACCAGGCACTGCCCTAAGTGCTTTATTAATTCATTTAACCCTCACGAAAACCCTGGGAGGAAGGGACAGTTTTTATTCCCATTTTAAATTTGAAAAAAAAAAATACTGGGTCATAGAGAGTTTAAATAAGTTGCTAGTCAATGGCAGAGCCTCAAGTCACCCCAGGCAATCTGTCTCTAGTCCGTGTTTTAATGTGATGCTCCTTGAAAGCACGAGGAAACAAGAGCATGGCAGAGCAAACACTCTTCCTCTTCTTGGTACAATACCTCAGACATCTTAGGAAGCTAAAAGTCTGACCAGTGTGACTGTCAAAGGTATTTGAAATACAGATTTGCATTCACTATCGTTAGTGATCAACTTTGCCTTAAGTTGTTTATTATGTCTGAGGATGTTAGCCAATAATAGTAGGAATGTAAGTATATAAATAGATAAATAAATAAATAAATATCAACACATATTAGTGCTTTATTGTGTAGGAATGTAAGTATATAAATAGATAGATAAATAAATAAATAAATGTCAACACATATTAGTGCTTTATTAAATAAGCACCTCCAAAAAAAATTTGGAGACCACTGCCCTAGAGACTAACAAATAGCTAAACAACTTTCTGTGAAGGTCCGGAAGCTTACACCCCAAATCGTTTATTGTGGTTACTTTCTAAGAAATGAGATTGTATACACAAAATAGTTTTAAGATAAAATTTTTGCTTATTACCTCTAGACTTAATAATGTTGGAATTTCCCAAACCACCATCAAACATTTTATAAGGAAAAGTTAAAGAACAGAATTTATTTCTATGTCTCTACCAATAACCCCAAAGTGCCTAACTTCTTAGTGTGACACTTTAGATCTTCCATGACGTTTGTGACCCTCTTCTCCAACTCAAAGTGCCCTCTGTTGGTTTTGCCTTCCAGGGATCTCTTCTCCCTGGGACCTCTACTGGGCTCTCAGCAGTCGGTTCCTGCTTTGGCCATTGCATGAGGCATGTGACCCAGTCTGGGCCAATCATAGATAAAAGGGCTCCTTTTTCTCACTGTGACACATCCTACCAGTCATCCGAGGCTCCAATGCCATGACCTGACAGAATCTATTTCCCTACACACTCAGGACTTTACACAAAATCTATTATATCTTTTTAACAGATCTGTTTTAATTATGAACAGGGCTGCCACATACAACTGTGCAAGTTGTGCACTGCACACAAATGCCCAACTAAGGGTGAATGGAGGCTGAAGCCTGGCCCAAGCACTGCTCACCAAGCTGTGAGCCCCAGAGAAAACTCCCCAAGAGTAGAGAACATTCTTGCTCATCTCTCTGGCACAGCTCCTGGCAACATGCCTTGTCAGAAGACTCTCAATAAATATCTGTTGAATTGAATTTCAGACATAAAACCCTTACATGCCCCATCATTTTTAATCTTCTTTATTCAATTATGCAGGAAATCAGTCACCACATGGACTGTATGCTCTCTTAAGCATCTATCATAATATCAAACACCTTAGGGATATTTAGTGGGGATTAATTTATTATGATAAATGACCCTTGCTCATTTTCTGTTCTTTTCATTATGTTTTTTATCTATTTTATGACCTACTTTCTAAGTGTTATTTATTATATTTTATCTTCCAAAGAGCCTTGTATGACTGTAGTGCTCACACACATGATAAATTTTGAAGTTTTTGTAGTTAAATCAAATGAGACATTGAGTCTGGTTAAGAATTTTTGGTTCCTCATAAACAGCAGTGCCATATACACTGCATGAATGCAATAAATGTTGATTATTGACAAAAACTGTGATGATTATTGAAGTTAAAAATTTACACTCTGCCTGCAGATAAGTAAATGAGATAATAGTTGAAGTTTCTGAATTTTTTTTTAAGTTGAAAAAATGGCCTAATCCATGCATGTAAAAAATTCTATGAACAACTAACATCCAAGTGTCAATTACAATTTTTCCTACTAAGGGACTCATGTAAGCCAATGAGAAAATATTCCTTTACTCACTTGTACTGGTCTGTGAAAGGTCTGAATAGATAAGTTTTGATGAAAAACTGCCTGCTTCATAAAAAGAGAGAAGAGGAAAAGTAGGAAAGGAATAACAACTGCTATTTATCTTTTTTTGTTGTTTTTGGGTTTTTTCTGGTGGAAGCACGGAGTCCTAACCACTGGACAGCTAAGGAATTCCCTGCTATTTACCTTTTTAAAGAAAAGGTTCACTTTTAGGGTTTGTAAAAAGAGATTGATAATCTTCCAGAAAAGACCATTATAAGGATTAAATAACTAAATCTTTTAAAATGATTAGAAAGTGAAATCAGTTAGTCTAGTGAAAATCATCAAATAATTGAAAGACCAGTTTCAACATTTAAAATGTGAAAGATCAAGCAACCAAGATCATTTGCTGAAAATTTAAAAGAAAGGCCCAGAGACTTTGAATCACCAGCTTAGTTAAAAATTAAAAGTTGAGGGGGGTGGGATGAATTGGGAGTTTGGGATTGACATATATACACTAGTATGTATCAAATAGATAACAAATGAGAACATACTGCATAGCACAGGGAACTCTACTCAATGCTCTGTGGTGACCTAAATGGGAAGGAAATCTAAAAAAGAGGGGATATATGTATACGTATAGATGATTCACTTTGCTGCACAGCAGAAATTAACACAACATTGTAAAGCAACTATACTCCAATAAAAATTAATTTAAAAAGAAAAAGAAAAATAATACCAAATAGAAATTGGTATATACACAATTGAATGAGGAATGCATTTAACTGCAAATATGTGGATCTTTATTAAAAAAAATTATAAGTTGGTGATTCATTGCTTTGTTCCACTGAAGATAAATTATACTTAACCATCAACAAAGAAAATACATTCTATTGAAATATTTCTATGTGTTAAAATCTATTCTATAGTGTCCATAGAAGCAAACAAGGCTTTACCTATGATAAAAGACTCTGGAGTCAGACTTCTTGAATTGGAATCCTAGCTCCACCATTTATTAGCCTTGTGACCTTGGCAAATTACTTCATTTCTCGATTCTTGTTTCCTTGTCTGTATAATGGGGATGATAATTGTACCCAACTCAGCAGGTTGTTGTGGGGGAGTAATGAGACACTATGTGAAAGTATTTAACACAAGCCCTGGACCATGGTAAACACTCAATAACAATTTGTGATTGTTGCCAGAGGTATAATAAAGGACTTACGAACCAAAGCAGACAATAAAACACCATGAAAGTTTCAAGTATTGAGCATCTACAATGTTTCAGTCACCATGTTAGTCAATTTCCATACCTTATTTTTAAATTAGTTGTTTTAAAATTATGTAAGACAAACATGCCCCCCAGTAAAATAATTAAAGGAGCACAGTGTGATTTAATGTGAAAGTGAAAGAGAAAAGATCCCAGTTAACCTTGACATCGCCACTGACAACCTCTATTCCAGGAACTCAGAGATAACCAGTATAAATTTTCTTTTTGGTGGGGTAATATCATATGCCACTAGAGATTTCATGCCCACATCAACAGAAAACACCTTGGCAAACATATCAATGGTGGAGACATAAATATTAGAGCTTACAACAACCAAAGACAAATTAACCATGATACATCCAAGCTTTCTCTAGGGTTTTGCAAATGTTCAAATTTCAAGGTCAAAGAATAAGGAGGAATCTAATAAAATAAAACTGGAGCCATGGCATTAATCTTTTGAAATGATTCCATAAGATCTTTGCAATAGAGTAGTATTTATAAATTCGGTGGTTGGATAGATCTCAGTATCCCTTGAGAATTCCAGGGGCTTGTTGTAGTAATTACTTTTTAGAATTACAAGGATTAGGAATAATGTATACAAAGGTGAATTTTATTTTATTTTTTAAAATATTTATTTATTTATTTTATTTTTGGCTGCGTCAGGTCTTAGTTGTGGCATGAGGGATCTTTCGCTGCTGCGTGTGGGCTTCTCTCTAGTTGTGGCTGCGGGCTTCTCTCTAACTGTGGCACAGGATCCAGAGCACGCGGGCTCTGTAGGTGTGGCGCTTGGGCTCAATAGTTGCGGCGCATGGCCTCTCTAGTTGTGGCGCGTGGACTTAGTTGCCCCGCACCATGTGGGATCTTAGTTCCCTGACCTGGGATCGAACCCACATTCCCTGCACTGGAAGGTGGATTCTTAACCACTGGACCACCAGGAAGTCCCAAAGGTGAATATTTTATAATAGTATTGTCATGAAACAGCAACAAAACTCAGAGATGCAAAGGGAAAGATAGTCATTAAAAATTTTTAACTTGTGCATAGCAAAATATAAATAAAATTAAAAGACAAAATATCAGCTGGAAGAATATTTGCAACAAATATGACAAATGGCTAATTTCCTTAATATAAAAGAGCTCTTATAAATCAATAAGTAAAAAATGAACAATCCAACAGAAGAATGTTTAAAGATTGGCACTTCATAAAAAATGAATTACAAATTGCCAGTAAACGTCCGAAAAGATGTTCTACTTTACCCATCACTAAAGAACTGCAAATGTAAAAAACTGCCATCTTTACTCTCAGATTAGCAAGACTTATAGGGAAATAAGAACTCATTTAAATTTTGTAGAATATGAATTAATGTAAACTTCTTTGAAGGCAATGTGGCAATATATATCAAAATTATACATGGAGTGCTACATACCATGAGCTGTTCTGGTCAAAACTGCAAATATTAAGTTGGTAAATGCCAAGAGTCTACTTTATTACTCTCAGTTTCTAGCTGAGAGCAAAGAGGTTCAGAGAGGTCTTACATGGAGAAAGCGACAGAGCTTGGATCTCAAAACAGGTCAGTCTGGCTCCAAAGTCACATCACAGTAACTAAAGATCTTCTTTTTAACTCCATTAAAACATAGTCATGGTGAAAACCTCCATTCACATTTACAAAATAATTTTAACATTATTACTAATAGTTCCAGTTATAGTGGTGAACATTATCACTAGCTCTGAAATTGTATCATATGACTTTGACTATAGGGCTTTATTTATTTATTTAATTGGAGGATAATTGCTTTACATTGCTGTGTTAGTTTCTGCTGCAGAACAAAGTGAATCAGCTATATGTAAACATGTATCCCCATATCCCCTCCCTCTTGATCCTCCGTCCCACCCCCGCATCCCACCCCTCTAGGTCACCATGGAGCACCGAGCTGATCTCCCTGTGCTATACAGCAGCTTCCCACCAGCTATCTATTTTACACATGGTAGTGTATATATGTCAACGCTACTCTCTCAGTTGACTATAGGGCTTTTTAAAAGTCGCTTAAAACATAGAAATGTTTCACAAAGGGTCTTAAAATGTAAAAGAAGAAAGAAATACCTTAAGTGTTACCATGAACATTTTAAAATACACTTTTTATCTTGGAATAATTTTAGATTTGCAGAAAAGTTGCTAACACAGAACAGAGTACACATATACCCCTTCCAGCTTCCCCCATGATTAACATCTTACATTACCATTGTACATTTGTCAAAACTAAGAAACTGACATTGGAACATTAGTAATCAAACTAGAGACTATATTTGGATTTCACCAGGTTTTCCATTAATGTTCTCTTTCTGTTTCAGGAGCCCATAGAGTGTACCACATTGTATTTAGTTGTGATGTCTCCCCAGTCTCCTCTTGTCTGTGACAGTTTCTCAGTCTTTCATTGTTTTTCTGGAGCTTAACTGTCTTGAGAAATACTAGCCAGACATCCTGTAGAGTGTTCCCCAATCTGGGTTTTTCTGATGTTTTTGTCATGTTTTGACTGGGGTTATATTATGAATATTTTAAAGTGAAAGGAAAAAGAAAAAGAATCCAAAAAAAGTTATAAAGAAAACAGTCCTAGCACTTTTTTTTTACATGAATCTCATGTAAAAAATGTCATTAGTTCAACAAAAATTTATTAAGCACCTACTATGTGCCAGGCACCGTTCTAGGCACAGAAGATACATTTAGGAAACTAGTCTAGAGTGAATGGTCATGAAAGGCCTCTTTGAGAAACAGACATTTTTTTTTTTTTTTTTTTTTTTGTGGTATGCGGGCCTCCCCCTGCCGTGGCCTCTCCCGTTGCGGAGCACAGGCTCCGGACGTGCAGGCCCAGCGGCCATGGCCCACGGGCCC
>NC_041229.1:66318362-66370189 GCF_002837175.3 Physeter macrocephalus
TGCATCGGCAGGCAGACGCGCAACCACTGCGCCACCAGGGAAGCCCGAGAAACTGACATTTGAGAGGCCCAAATAACAAGAGGGAACTAGATAAGGGCAAAGATTTGGGGGAAGAACATTTTAGGGAAAGGGAATAACAAGCTAAAGTCTCTGTAGCAGAGGTAAACTTGATGTATATTAAAAGCTTCAATAAAAGCAGAGTGGCTGGGTCACTGGTGTAAGACGAAGAGGATAGATGAGATGAACAAGGCAGACAGGGCTGGATTACATTGGGTTTTATAGGCCATGGCAAGGAATATGGATTTTATGTTGAGTGAGATGGGAACTCTTTGAAAGTTTCAACTAAGAGAAAGACATAATCTGATTTTTTTTTTTTTTTTTTTTTTTTTTTTGCGGTACACGGGCCTCTAACTGTTGTGGCCTCTCCCGTTGCGGAGCACAGGCTCCGGACGTGCAGGCTCAGCAGCCATGGCTCACGGGCCTAGCCGCTCCGCGGCATGTGGGATCTTCCCGGACTGGGGCACGAACCCGTGTCCCCTGCATGGGCAGGCAGACTCTCAACCACTGCGCCACCAGGGAAGCCCTGATATAGTTTTAAAAGATCATTCTGGATGCTGTGTGGAGTAGAAATTGTTGGGGGATAAAGTAGAAATCAGGAGCCAGGAGTTAGGAGACAAATGCAGTAGTCCAGGCAAGAAAAGATGGTGATTGGAATGAGATGGGCAGCAGTAGATATAAAGAGAAGTGGTTGGATTGGGATATATTTCAGAGGAGGAAGCAACAGCACATAGTAATGAATTGAATGTAAGATGAAGAGTCTCAAGTTTTTGGCTTGATAGACTGAGAATGGTGTAATCTGTTGAGGTGGGGAGAACTGACAGAGCAAATGTTGCAGGAGCTATAGGTGAGGGAGACTTGGAAATCAAATGTTTTATTTAGGTCAAGTTAAATCTGAGATATTTTGAGTTATCGAAAAAGTAGATGGATATATGAATTTGGAGCCCATGGGAGAAGTCAGGGCTGGAGACATAAAATCTATATATAAAATAAACAAACACATAAATATCTAATATCAGTAACTTTATTTACTAGGAAGAGTAGCCATACATCCCTGTTTGTTCATTTATTTATTAATCAATTCATGCATGCATATACTTATTCCACAAATGTTTATTGTATACCTACCAACATATCAGGCTCTAGTACAGTCATGCCAATGGCATCTAAAGAGAAGAGTGTGCAGCCAGAGAAGGTAGGTCATGGGAAGAAAATACTCAAACTTTTAAAAATATTGATTTTTATCTAAAAACAGAAAAGTGTCTTTCAAATATTTAATATATAGATCGACACTGCCATCTCACTACTAATGAGTGAAAAGTGTGAGTTAGGCATCGTGGAGAATAATTTGGAGATTTCTTCATTTTCTTTGTTTTAATATTTTGTGATTTCTTCCAGTTTATGTGTGCTGGGTTAAGTAGATTTACCAATTACATTATTATTTCATTAAATTAACCCCAACGAAAATGGAAGTAGCTAAAAAAGATTTCTGGAAAGAAAACATGAGTTGGAGATAATAAAGCAGGCCTAAGCAAAAAGATGACGATAGAGATGACACATCTGCTGCTAGCATGAGCGCTACAGAAGCCATCTTATTAACTAGTGGGCATGACATTTTGAAATCAGAGATTTGGAAATATTTCCATTATGTGATTTTGATGCAAAATGACGGATGTGTGCTAACCAAGGCTGGGACTACAGTGAGGCAAGTGAGGCATTCACCTCGCGCACGAAATTTAAGGGGATGCCCAAAACTCAGCAATCAAGATAAATATCTAAATGCAATATTTTAAAAAGTCAAAATTAATGCAAAAACCTATGATAAACAAAATATCAAAATTTTAAATAAAGACAAGATCAGTACTCTAAAAAAAACCTTATACATGTACACTAAAACTTGAAGACAGAACTTTGCAACTTGTTAAAAGAAATCTTCCAGGCAATGCATTCCAAAGAGTTTTGAAAATATATAACAATGCAACTTCTTCTGGCTGACATCAGGGAAGATAGAAAGTTACTAGCTGAATTTCAACAAAAACTTTTCATGGTTGGTGGACGGAGGTGGTAAAAATGGATACTTGCATTAGAAGAGCAGCCAAAGATGTACTTCTTCCATTGGGATCTAAATATCTTCGTGAGTTATCTTTTTCAGCTTATGACAGCCGTTAAAACAAAGTACAGAAATAACCTGAATGTTGAATCACACATTTTTAATAACCGTTTCATAAAGTATTACAGATTTTTAAAACCACTGAAACCTAGTCAATCATATTGCTTTCACTAAATATTTTTAGCAAGAATAACAAGGATTTTAAAAAAGACAATATAGAAAATAACTCTTACAGTTACTTTAAATGTTTATTTCATCTTCATCCTTTTTACGCTTTAAACATGCTTTATGTCATACACGACAGGAACACAACAGGACGTGTATATAACTTACATCAGTATACAGACTATTTTTTTGTAATAGGGAAGTGCAATCAAAAAAAGTTTGGAGAGCACAGGTACAGGTAGTTAATGCCGTGGGTGTTAGGAACGTGGCAGGATTATATTATCTCAGCGTGCTGTAGAATCGCGGTGCCACGGAAGTCTTCACGGACACTGCACCAGGTTTTCATAAACGGAGGTTTGAGGAATGAGCAGGATTTGGAAAAATAACTATTGCAAAATTTGTTGCCTATAAAACAGAGCACAGTGCTTACTGCCAGAGGAGATTAAAGTACTCTAAAAACGCTTTTAAAAGAAGATCCTAGGTCCAAACTGCAGCCCTGCTCTCTGAAGCTATCTCAGCCCCAGACTTGAACCTGTCGGAGAAGGAAGTTCCCTGAAATGGCCCAGGAGAGTGCCGCTCTGAAGGAGGGGGACTGGAGGGAGAGTGATACCACTTTTCCGAGCCATGGGCTGTCCCCTCTCCTAGCAGGAGGCCAGCCGTGAGGTCCCTTGAGCCGTGCCCTCGGGAGGATGGGGAGAGGGGAAAATAAAACGCAGTCCTTTCTGGCTGGGACCGTGTCTGAGTGCAGAGGCCGGGGGTGGGGGGGGGGAGGTCTGTGAAGAGGGGATGAGTCCAGGTGCTTTTCTAACGGGGAGGGAGAGCAGTGTTGGTAGCAGGGCCAGAGGAGCGGCTTTAGGCTCGAGTCTCTTCCTGGTGGACAGGGAGTCCGAAGAGCCCAGGAAGGCATGGAGGACCCTAAGGCCTGGTCCTTTCCCTGACGGCAGAGGGAGTCCCGAGATGGACAGTCCA
Source organism: Physeter macrocephalus (assembly GCF_002837175.3). NCBI lineage: Eukaryota > Metazoa > Chordata > Mammalia > Artiodactyla > Physeteridae > Physeter > Physeter macrocephalus. Next base: position 66,321,664 of record NC_041229.1, read on the forward strand.
GAAACCCCCTCCGAAAAGCATTTTCTTGGCCGCTCAACTAATTTTATACATCCCGAGGCTAAGAGCTGAGGTAATTAGATGCGAGCGACAGCTGTCTCGGCACCTTGGGCGCCAGGCACCTGGCTTGGAGCCCGACGGCCCGAATTCTCGCGAGAACGGTAGCCGCCATTTTTCCATTGATTGCAGCGGGCTGGGGGAGGGGCCGACGACGAAGGCGGCTGCGGCGGCGACGACGGCGGAGCCTTGGGTCGGTGTCTGCGCGCTGGTGTCTGAGGCCCAGGCTGAGGCCTCCTCGGTAGCCCGAGCGCAGGCGGTGGAGAGGATGACGGCCGCTGCCGTTTTCTCCTGAGCTAGAGCCGCCGCTACCCTCCCCCTCCCCCGGCAGGGCGGAGAGGAGCGGCCGGAGTCTGAGCTATGGTGCCCGGCGAGGAGAACCAACTGGTCCCGAAGGAGGTGAGGGGCCAACGGAGGAGGCTAGGCCCGAGGCCTGCGGCCGCTCTAGGCAGCGCAAGCCGGGGCGAGGGGCCGGCTGCGGGCCCAGCTGGTGGGCCGGCCCGCCTGTGGGGGAAGGAGGTGTTGGGGGTTCATGGTGGGTGCGGCGAGCAATTGGGAGACCCGACTGGGTCTAGGGGGCCGGGGAGCGGAGACCTCTCCCCTTGGGTTTGTGGGGCTGGACAAATAAAGGAGCGGACTGGAAGGAATCGGGTCCTGCTTTGGGGGAGAAGGTGGCTCCTCAAGTAGTTATTTAACACGTTGAGCCAAGGTAGAGAGGTGATTTCAAAGAAAACATTCTGCAACACTGGCTGACGGGCACGACAGGGTGACGGTGCTGCTTCTGGTTTTGACAGTGGCAGTGTATAGCTTTCAGGGCTTGTGAAATCTACACCCAACTTGAGCTTTGTGGGAGGGCAGTTAACTGCTACGACTTTTTTCAACAACTGTTTCTTACTTGGTAGTACTATGGGCCTGCCTAAATGGGGCCTCCCAATGATCGATGAAAAGTAGTAAATGTGACTTTCACGTAAAGGTAAGAGATAGCGAAGCATTACCATATGGAGAGCTGAATTACTTTTTGTAGTTGGGTTGTGTACGCCAGTTTGGGTGACTTCTTAAATTCTTAAAAGCAAGTGATATGAGAAGGCTTGACTTCTTGGCTTCTCTTGAATAGTAGGAGAGGATTAATGGTAGAATCCAGCACTGGCCAGGGAATTTCAATATATTAATAGTATCTCTGTTGGCTTTATAAATATCTTCAGGGTATCCAAACGTGTATTTTTAACTGGTTTATCATCGGGCGAATGCTTTGGATTTTTAGTTCTCATATACCTTAAATAGAGGCAAGTGTCCGTTGAAATTAGCTATGTTGGATCTTGATATTTTTGAGTGATGTTCTTAAAAATTCTTAATTCTTTTTTTTTTTTTTTTTTTTGCCTTTTTTGGTTGCTTTGTAGTAATTTGTTGCTACTTGACCAAGCTCCGACACTGCAAAAGTGTTATTGGAGTTGTGTATGTATGATATGAATATTTTCCCAACATTATCAGATGATTGTTTTGCAAGGACAGTTTTTTTTTAAAACTAAGTTATCATGTGTCAGTATTTATTCATCAAGCACCACCAACTCTGCAAAGCAGATAAACAGATGAATTAATCAGAATTCTTGCCGTGGGAGCTTTTAAGGCTACTAAGGAAGGTAACACTAGTATTCATTGAACTCCAAGTAAGGACTAGGTACTTTTCTACAAAGGTAACTCTCATGCAGGGATGGAAGTGATAGGTGCTATGAGAGATATAAAAATGAATTTTCTTTTAGAGCTACATAGTGCTGGTTTTCATTCCTATGAAAAGCAAAGTTAGTCCTTTATTTTATTTTTAAAAATTAATTAATTAATTTATGGCTGCATTGGGTCAGGCTTTCTCTAGTTGTGGTGAGCGGGGGCTACTCTTGTGGTGCGCAGGCTTCTCATTGTGGTGGCTTCTCTTGTGGAGCATGGGCTCTAGGCGCGCAGGCTCAGTAGTTGTGGCTCACGGGCTCTAGAGCGCAGGCTCAGTAGTTGTGGTGCACGGGCTTAGTTGCTCTGCGGCATGTGGGATCTTCCAGGACCAGTGCTCGAACCCATGTCCCCTGCATTGGCAGGCGGATTCTTAACCACCGTGCCTCCCCTTTCTTAATTTTTTGACCATTAGAAAATATAATATAGGTGGAACTTTGCTTTAAGAAAGCCCAATATTAGGTTTATTTCCCTAATAATTTGATTTATAGAAAACATGATATAAATAAACACTTTCACAGGAATATACCTGCAAAGCTGCTTTTACCTTTTGGATTTTAAAGATTAAATGCCTCTCCTTTAAGACTAACTCCCTTACCTGAGGCTTCAAACTCATCCCGACTTCCAACATTTTTTTTTTTCCTTACTCTTTCTGGACCACATGCCTTTATTTTTTGTTCCCTAGACTCATCGTCAGTCTTTTCTTTTTCCCTGACTCCTTTTTTGATTCCTGGAAACATGTACAGTACTCTCAAATCTCAAAAGTCTGTCACTTTTTTAGCTAGCTAAGTAATTCATTCTTTTTTGATGGCCATACTTCTCTTCTTGAATTCTTCTTGCCTGCTTCTCTTCCTTGAATTTTCTTTTGCATTTGATACTTTTAAAAAAATTCCTTGATTTTAGTAATACTGTACTTTGGGGCCTTTTTCCCCCTGCCTGTTTGTCCTGTCTGACTACTCATTTAGTCAATGTCTTTCTCTTTTTCTCTGTGTCCTTAATTATCACTTTCCTCTCATCTTTGTCATCCCCTGTCTGGTCTTTTTAAGTAGGAGTAGAATTATATAGTGCTAAAGCTGAGAGAACACATAGTGATCATTTAGTAACTTATACCCCTTCACTTCTATAGATGAGGAAATGAGGGCCAGAAGACTGAAAGTGACTTGTTCAGGGTCACATAATGAGTAAATAAATGACAGAGCTAGGACTAGAACTCACACCCCCTTGATTATACTTGATTATACTCTGTCTTACACATCCCTTCATGAAACCTAGAGGCTCCGTAAAAGTAGTTTGTAACTCTCTTAAGTCCATTTACTATGTGAAAATAAATTACAGAATTTTAAAATGTCTTACTTCTGTTCTAATGGCTTATTACCAACAATTTGGCAGGCTTTTTTTTTTTTAGAGAACCTCTGACACTTACTAGATTTAGATATTGGTTAAATGTGTACATCCATGTGTGTGCAGTTGTTGAACGAATAATATGTTATTCTGGTCCCTGAAGCTCAAGGACAAATGTACCTTAGAGGACTGCTGAAGAAGACAGCTTAGTGTCATGCAGGGCTTGGCAAACTAGTCCCCTGGGCCAAATTCAGCCCACAGCCTGTTTTGTTTGGCCCATGAGTTAAGAATGATTTTTACATTTTCAAATTGTTGAAAAAAAATCAAAATAATAAAAATAATCTGTGACACATGGAAGTATATGAAATTTAGATTTCAGTATTCATAAATAAAGTTTTATTGGAACACATTGATGCCCATTTATTTACTGTTATCTATGGCTGTAGCAGAGTTGAGTAGTTGATACAGATGCTGTATGCAGGATAAATTTGAAACTATTTAGCTTGGTGTTCAATGCCTAGTACACTTTGATTCTGGCCACAGTCTGCCCTTTCAGCTTATCTCTTCTTCCTCAAAACAAGTTTTTAATGCAGCCAAACAGGTTTTTCTCTAACTTGCGTTTCACTTCTATTTGTGCTGCCTCTTCTTTCCTACTTCTGCCCACTGATTCAGAACATTCATACACATCTTTCCCTCAGTACCTCATATCTCATTTATTCTAAAAAGCCTTTTCTGACCGTTTAACCTTAAGGATTTCTCCTTCTTAGAAGACTTTTATATATGAATAGAATTCATTTGGCAATTAATAAATAGTGCTTTGTGACATCTATTATGGTCTCAGACTGTATCTTATTATTATTCATTATGGATTTCTTGACAGCAGAGATCTTTGTGTGTGTGTGTGTCTCTTTCTCTCTTTTTTTTTTTTTGGTATGTATTATAGGTCTAAGACAGTGTCCTTTCTGAAGGACACTGATCTTCAGTAATATTCATTGATGTGGTTACAGGGTTGCAAGGAAACTTAGAGTTCTAACCAGTTTCCCCTGCTTGGATATTTTCCACAACATCCGTGGCACACTGTTTTCCAGCCTTTGCTTGAATACCTTCATGACATCTCTGGTAACATCTTTGTCTTAGAAGAGATCTGTTGTTTTAAGTTTTTGAGTTGAGAGAAGTCTAGATCTCTGTAGCTGCCATCTTTTGATAGTTGCCTCTGAACAACAGAGAAATCTTAAATCATTTTGCATAAGACAACTTTTTCTCATTGTTGAAGAGGGGGGAGGGGAGGAGGACTGAGCATCCTCAGTTCTTTGTTTCTCAGTTGCTTTCTTTTAGACATAATCCAGTGTTTTTAATATTTCTCCTGATTGTTGTACCCAGAGGAAAGCAAAGTGAGTGTGGTCTGTTCTTTGTGGTAAACAACAAAGCATTTCACCTCACTTTTTCACTCTACTATATGTCTTTGAATTGTTTTATATTGATGTTGACTTTGAGATCTCTTTTAACGTCATTCCACTTTCATTTATTGCATTTTTTTTTATTATTCTGTTTCCTTTTAAGGATTTGTGACATTAATATTTGTTGTGTACTCACTGTACATTACTGTACGCTGCCATATAGGGAATATTTAGAAAAAATTATTTTTTCTTCAAGTATTTTATAGTATAATTAAGGATAAAAGGTACATATTACTAATAGTTTTAAAATAATACTTTCACTGCAATACTTAAAGTGGAGTCCAAGGAGTATATAAATGTAGAAAGGATAGAAAAATGAAAGAAAAGGAATATGTAGTTCCATATCTCAGTGGATTTTTTTGTGCCTCTCTTTTCCATATATTAAACACTACTTCTATCTGGAACTAATGATGATAATAATAACCAAAATTTATTGAGCATTTATTATATGTCATATACTATGGTATGTGCTTTGTGTGTATTAACTCATTTGAACTTCACAATGACCTCATAACTATATCAGGGCCCTTGATATTGAGAGCCCTCAAAACATTAAAACAACTTGTTTTGCATCTCTATTGTCTGTTTTTTAAAAAAAAATAAATTCAATTAATAAATATTATGGAACATGTCAAATGAGTATTCTTTTAATTTGTATGGCTTCAACCTTTGATTGTAATTTACACATTTATATCTATAGCCCTGACCTCTCTTCTAGTTTCGGATTTCCGCCTGCATACTGGATATCTCTACTTGGTTGTACTCCAGGACCTACAGATTAAATATGTGTAATATCAACCTCATTTCTCTTTCCTCTCTTCTCATGTCCTCCTCCCAGCATAGTTCTTTCTTTGTATTCTCTTGTTCAGTTAGTGTCATCATCATCTGTTTATTTGCTTAAGTTGGAACATTTTTTTGACTCCTCCTTTTTCCTTTTTTTCATACATAGTTAAATCATCACTTGATAAATATCTCTTGTATCCTTACCTTTCTCTTCGTGGCTCTGCCTCCATTTTCTCATTCAAATGTAGCCCTTTTAAATGGTCTGTGTTTTTCTAGGCTCTTTTGTTTTGTAACCGTCCTCACCACAACAGCCATTACTGTCTAAAACACATGACATTATGACTTACCTGTTTTTAATGACTTACCTGTTTATAATTATTACCCTTTGATTGCAAATTGAATACTAGGTGATATTAATAAACACTATGCACCAGACACTGTGCTAAACAATTTACACACTTACTTAATATCTATAAGGCCCTTTAAGGCATCTCTTATCTTTCATTATGTATTTTATAGATAGATAGAAAGTAAGGCTTAAAGAGTAAGTAACTTGGGCTTCCCTGGTGGTGCAGTGCTTAAGAATCCGCCTGCCAATGCAGGGGACACGGGTTCGAGCCCTGGTCCAGGAAGATTCTACATGCCGTGGAGCAACTTAGCCCATGTGCCACAACTACTAAGCCTGTGCTCTAGAGCCCACATGCCACAACTACTGAGCCCACGTGCCACAACTACTGAAGCCCGTGCGCCTGGAGCCTGTGCTCCACAACAAGAGAAGCCACCGCAGTGAGAAGCCTGTGCACCGCAACGAAGAGTAGCCCCTGCTTGCCACAACTAGAGAAAGCCCACGCACAGCAATGAAGACGCAACGCAGCCAAAAAAAAAAAAAAAGAGTAAGTAACTTATTCAAAGTTGTATAGCTGTTTGTTTCTAAGTCATTGTGGCCTTAACCAGGAGGAAAGTCCTTCATAATGTAGCCTCAATTGATTTGTTTTTTAAAATTAATTTTTGTCAAAGTTACACATGCACATATTGAAAAGAGTTGAATAACTCTGCTCTGCAGATTCTCCCTTCCCTTCATTTTGGGCTCTCCAGAGGCAACCACTTGCTACTCATTCTTTTGATATTTATCTCCGTATTTCAAAATAGTATGCCTGTGGTTTTCCCTCGTGATTTTTTCAGTTGAATGGATTGTCTACGGACTTCCCACAATGGAAGATTCGGTTTACCACTATCCCCAAACACAGACACACTTCTCAATTCTGCCCAATCCTTCCAATATTGTTATATTGCAAGTTGTTTGGATACCTAGGTTTCAAAGTTTATATCAATGTGACTGTATTCATAGTTGAGCCTTAAATAAATTCAATTAATAAATATTATGGAACATGTCAAATGAGTATTCTTTTAATTTGTATGGCTTCAACCTTTGATTGTAATTTACACATTTATATCTATAGCCCTGACCTCTCTTCTAGTTTCGGATTTCCGCCTGCATACTGGATATCTCTACTTGGTTGTACTCCAGGACCTACAGATTAAATATGTGTAATATCAACCTCATTTCTCTTTCCTCTCTTCTCATGTCCTCCTCCCAGCATAGTTCTTTCTTTGTATTCTCTTGTTCAGTTAGTGTCATCATCATCTGTTTATTTGCTTAAGTTGGAACATTTTTTTGACTCCTCCTTTTTCCTTTTTTTCATACATAGTTAAATCATCACTTGATAAATATCTCTTGTATCCTTACCTTTCTCTTCGTGGCTCTGCCTCCATTTTCTCATTCAAATGTAGCCCTTTTAAATGGTCTGTGTTTTTCTAGGCTCTTTTGTTTTGTAACCGTCCTCACCACAACAGCCATTACTGTCTAAAACACATGACATTATGACTTACCTGTTTTTAATGACTTACCTGTTTATAATTATTACCCTTTGATTGCAAATTGAATACTAGGTGATATTAATAAACACTATGCACCAGACACTGTGCTAAACAATTTACACACTTACTTAATATCTATAAGGCCCTTTAAGGCATCTCTTATCTTTCATTATGTATTTTATAGATAGATAGAAAGTAAGGCTTAAAGAGTAAGTAACTTGGGCTTCCCTGGTGGTGCAGTGCTTAAGAATCCGCCTGCCAATGCAGGGGACACGGGTTCGAGCCCTGGTCCAGGAAGATTCTACATGCCGTGGAGCAACTTAGCCCATGTGCCACAACTACTAAGCCTGTGCTCTAGAGCCCACATGCCACAACTACTGAGCCCACGTGCCACAACTACTGAAGCCCGTGCGCCTGGAGCCTGTGCTCCACAACAAGAGAAGCCACCGCAGTGAGAAGCCTGTGCACCGCAACGAAGAGTAGCCCCTGCTTGCCACAACTAGAGAAAGCCCACGCACAGCTATGAAGACGCAACGCAGCCAAAAAAAAAAAAAAAGAGTAAGTAACTTATTCAAAGTTGTATAGCTGTTTGTTTCTAAGTCATTGTGGCCTTAACCAGGAGGAAAGTCCTTCATAATGTAGCCTCAATTGATTTGTTTTTTAAAATTAATTTTTGTCAAAGTTACACATGCACATATTGAAAAGAGTTGAATAACTCTGCTCTGCAGATTCTCCCTTCCCTTCATTTTGGGCTCTCCAGAGGCAACCACTTGCTACTCATTCTTTTGATATTTATCTCCGTATTTCAAAATAGTATGCCTGTGGTTTTCCCTCGTGATTTTTTCAGTTGAATGGATTGTCTACGGACTTCCCACAATGGAAGATTCGGTTTACCACTATCCCCAAACACAGACACACTTCTCAATTCTGCCCAATCCTTCCAATATTGTTATATTGCAAGTTGTTTGGATACCTAGGTTTCAAAGTTTATATCAATGTGACTGTATTCATAGTTGAGCCTTGCAGTTTATTGTGTTGGTTTTCCCTTCCTGTACAGCATTTTGTTTTCCATGAGTTAATATTTTCTAAAAATTTGCTTTTGCTTTGTTTTCTATGTATTTAATCATTAATTTAACCAAGTGGTTCTCAGCTGGGGGCAACCCAGAGGATATTGGCTATATTGGGTAGGTGAGGTAGGGCAGGAGTGTGCTACTGATATCTAGCGAGCAGAAGCCAGCTATGCTGCCAAGCATCATCCTGCACTGCACTGGACCGCCTCCCACAACAAAGAATTATGTGGTCCAAAATGTCAATAAAAACTCTGATTTAGTTTATGAGTCTTCTCCTTATTATGTTCAAACTACCAATTTTTTTTTTTTTTTTTTTTTTTTTTGTGGTACGTGGGCCTCTCACTGTTGTGGCCTCTCCCATCGCGGAGCACAGGCTCCGGACGCGCAGGCCCAGCGGCCATGGCTCACGGGCCCAGCCGCTCCGCGGCATGTGGGATCCTCCCAGAACGGGGCGCGAACCCGGTTCCCCTGCATCGGCAGGCGGACGCGCAACCACTGCGCCACCAGGGAGGCCCCCAAACTACCAATTTTTTGATGAATTTCCTTGAATTGCAGCTGCTGTCTTAGATTTGCCTTTACAATCATCTTAGTAGTTTCCATCAGGTCTCTCTTGATTGGAGCTCCTGGTTCTGTATCTGATGTCTTCATCTTTCTTTGTGTTCTCGTTTTGGAGGACCACTTTCAATAGCTTTCTGGATGGGCTATAGTTTTTTCAAGACTTCACATGTCTGAAAATGTTTCTACCCTCTTGCTTTATAGATAGTTTGGCTGGGCAGAGAATTCTCAGTCAGAAATAATTTTCTCTCAGAATTTTGAATACATTGCTCCATTGCCATATTGTTTTCAGTGTTGCTGTTGAAACATCAGGTGCCTAGATTTTTTTTAAAATTAATTAATTTATTTTTGGCTGCGCTGGGTCTTCGTTGCTGTGTGCTGGCTTTCTCTGGTTGCCGCGAGCAGGGCCTGCTCTTCGTTGCGGTGTGCGGGCTTCTCATTGCTATGGCTTCTCTCTGCCTTGGCTTCTCTCATTGCAGAACACGGGCTCTAGGTGCGTGGGCTTCAGTAGTTGCAGCACGTGGGTTCAGTAGTTGTGACGCACAGGCTTAGTTGCTCCGTGGCATGTGGGATCTTCCCGGACCAGGGATCGAACCCGTGTCTCCTGCATTGGCAGGCAGATTCTTAACCACTGCACTACCAGGGAAGTCCCTGCCTAGAAGATTTTGAATCTTATTTTTTCTCTCTGGAAGCTTGGAGAACCTTTTCCCCTAGAGTTCTGAAATTCCTGTATTATGTGTACAGGTCTGTTTTTCTCCACTTCTGCGGGGTTCAGGGTAGTCTTATTCAATCTGAAATTTGTTTAATCTGTTCTGGGAAATTTCCTTAAGTCATTTATTTTGTTTCTTCCCCTTCGTTTTCTCTCTTGAATTCCTATTATTTAGGTATTGGGTCTACTGTCTTGGTTTCTCTAATTTTCTTCTGTGTTTACATCTATTTTCCATTTCTTTTCCTTTTTCCTCTGCTTTCTGGGAGATTTTTCTCATTTTTATCTTCTAATTCTTCTACTAAGGTTTTATTTCTGCTATCATGTTTATAATTTCCAAGTACTCCTTTTTTTTCTGAAAAAGTTTTAATATATCCTGATATATCCTGTTTTTGATACCCTATTTTTGTTTTATGGATGCAGTGTCTTATCTCTCTTAGGGAATTATTGATACTTTTCTTCTCTGCATATTCTCTCATTTCTCCAAATTTCCTTTTTCTGTTTGTTTGCTTTGGGGTTTGTCTTTCATATTAGATGCTTTTTTTAGATGTCTGGTATTCCTTGGAACTCAATGCTTATTTAGAAGAGGGGCCTTAAAAAGCTGAATGAAAACTCTGCCAGTGGGTAATTATGGTTTTCCCTGTACTTTGGATATGTGTGGATAATTTCCTTGTAGACTCCCAGTGACATGTTTTTCTCTTGTGCTGAATTGATTTCCCAGAAAAGATTTCTGATCTTTTGCTTGGAGAGAACAAGCTTGGAAGCTGAGTAGGAAACGGGGTTGTGGGTTTCATCATAAAGTACATGAATACCCTTTCATTTAATTCTCCAGTTTTCAATGTGGCAGCCCTCAAATTTGATTGCACCTGGCATCCTCTAGTCCAGAGATACCTTGTTTTATGCTCTCCTGAGATTGCTTAGTCTTTTGCCAGGAAGGGTCAAAGAGTAAAAGAGAGAGGATCTGGGAGTTCTGACTGCTTCTTAAGCAGACTTTAATCTCTTATTCTAGCTTGGACTTCACTCTTGCTTCCAGAGTATCTGAAACTGCTAGTTCCTGAGCCTTTTCGGGTTTTTTTCCCTTTTTTCTTTTTAATTTTTTATAGAAAGCTTGAAAAAAGAATACACAGAGTTCCCATATACCTGTCACCAAGCTTCTCCTCATGGTAACATATTTTATAACCATAGAACACTTATCAAAAGTATGAAATTAACTTTAGTACAATACTATTAACTATACTACAGAATTTATTCAGATTTGACCAGTTTTCCACTAATGTTTCTTTTTATTCCAAGATCCAAATTCAGAGTCCCACATTGAATTTTGTTGTCATGTCTCCTTAGTTTCCTCTTATCTGTGACAATTTCTCAGACTTTTCTTCTCTTTCATGACCTTGACATTTTGAACAGCACTAGTCATTTTTGCAGAATCACCCTCAATTTGGGTTTGTCTGATATTTTCTCATGATTAGATTGAGGTTATTAAAGAGAAGGCTATCACAGAAGTGATATGTCCTTCTCTGCACATCATTTGGCGGGGAGGTGGGGGGACATGATGCTGATGTGTCCTACTGTGATGTTAACCTTTGATCACTTGGTTCAGGTGATTCTGCTAGGTTTCTCCACTGTAAAGTTACTATTTTCCTCTTTAATAATTACTAACTACTTTGAGACCATGCAGATATCCTGTTTCTGCTTAAACTTCTGCCCACTAGTTTTAGCATCCATTTATAGATCTTGTTACTGTTGCATTCTAATAGTGATTTTCTGTTTCCCTCATTATTTCTACATTTATTAATAGGAATTCTTTTGTGAGGAAGAGTTGTCCCTTCTCCCACATTTATTTACTTAATTATTTATTTATGTCAGTATAGACTTTAAGATATTTATTTTATTCTTTCAATTATAACCCCAAACTATTGTTCTTTATTTTGTTGCTCAAATTGTTCCAGTCTTGGCCAGGGGGAGCTCTTTCTGGTTGGCATCTGTGCTCATCCTTGCCTTTTGAGCACTTCCGTACTTTGTGGCACCACATAATGCTTCAACCCATCTTATACTTGCCCTGTCCCAACCCTGCAATCAACCACTTCTCCAGAGAGTTTAGGGGTCTTTCTGTATAATTGTAAATGTGGCATGTGCTATAAGCCAGGTGTCTTTGTTTTTCATCTAGGCTAATGTAGGTTTCAGCCTTCTCAGGTGTAATAGTCACTACCACTTGTTCTGCTTTCTAGCTTCTAAAATTGTGTTTCTGGTTTCCTATGGATTTATGCTCTTTAAAAAATTTCTTTATTCTTGTTTCAGAGAGATTTGGGGAAGCTTTTGAGCTAAATGCTTGTATTCAATCTGTCCTCTTTGACCAGAAATTCTTAATGTTTTTGTTATCTCCTGCCCCAAGCCAATTTTGTTTTAGCCACATTCAACCACATTAGTTGCTGTTCCCTGATGTGCTGTATGCTTTCGTGTGTCACTTGCCCTGAGTGAATAATATGAAATATTTTTTAATATCTGCTTTTTAGGGAGTTTTAAATGGGTGAACTTTGATTTTACATGAAAACTATTTAAGTACTTTCTTAAGTACATTTTTAGGATTCTTGCCTCTTATTTTCCATTTTTTGGATTAGTCACATAAATGTTTTCTGTCTTAGTGCCAAATATTGTAAATTTTTTGCCAAAATGGAGGGGAGAGGCTTAGTGCATTTCCAGAGTACTAGCATACCATCACCATCATAGCCCAAGTTGAAAGATAAGATTATATTGAAAATAGGGGGTTGTGTAGCACAGGGAACTCTGCCCAATATCATGTAACAACCTAAATGGGAAAAGAATTTGAAAAAGAATAGATACATGTATATGTATAACTGAATCACTTTGCTGTACACCTGAAACTATCACAACGTTGTTAATCAACTGTACTCCAATATAAAATAAAAAGTTAAAAAATAAAATAAAATAAAATAAAAAGTCAATGCCAAAAAAAAAGAAAAATAAAATAGGGGATTGTGAAAAACATAGGATTAAATATACATTCAAATACCTATTGTAAATTTAGGTTCCAGAAAACATCGACTTTAAAAACTTGATTCGGGGGCTTCCCTGGTGGCGCAGTGGTTGAGAGTCCACCTGCCGATGCAGGGGACATGGGTTCGTGCCCCGGTCCGGGAAGATCCCACATGCCGCGGAGCGGCTGGGCCTGTGAGCCATGGCTGCTGAGCCTGCGCGTCCGGAGCCTGTGCTCCGCAACGGGAGAGGCCACAACAGTGAGAGGCCCGCGTACCGCCAAAAAAAAAAACAACTTGATTCATTGGTATTAAGGACCTTATTCAGTTCAGGCAACACGATAGGTGTCATGATATTCAGAGGCATATTCTTTTATGAGGCCTATTACGGATTTTAAAGTGTTCGGTCCAGGTATTGGTGCTTAGAATCTAATTTTGTACAAACATTCTCCACTGTAAAAAAAACTCTTTGACAAAATAATTGTGACTAGCAGCAATGGCAAATGATTGGCAAAAATGATGTGCTCTTTCACATCAAGATTCTTAAAGAATGTATTTTTCCTGAGCCTGCTTTTCTGTCAGTATAATGGAAGAAGGGATGGATATAGGTGTAGTGTAAGTGAACAGATGTCTCCTCTCTGCTCTACTGAATACTTCTGTTTATTTTGTCTCAAGGTGTGGGAGCAATAGTAATTGCCCTATTCTTTTGTTTAATGGGACTAAACTGAACCAAGCATACCTAAAGTAGCCATGGACAGGAACATTTTCATTGACATAAAACTGTTGCTGCAATCCACTGTCGAGAGTGTTGAGAGATTACTGTTTTTATGAAATTTACTGAGATATATGTCTTGAATTTGTTTTTTGTCATTGTTTGTTTTGTTTGTTTGTTTTTGGCCATGCTGCACCAATTGCAGGATCTTAGTTCCCCCACCAGGGATAGAAAGCAGGCCCTGGCAGTGGGAACACTAAGTCCTAACCACTGGACTGCCAGGGAATTCCCAATATATTTATTTATTTGTTTGTTTGTTTGTTTTGGCCATGCCATGCAGCTGTATTGAATTTTTTATGTTTTTAAAAAGCAAGCTTTTAAAATCCTACCCAACCAGCAAAATCTAGCCCTTCTTACTACTGTAAGAAACCTTTCCTGATTCTCTTCTTTCAACCTGATAGCATTTTTCTAACCCTGAAATCCCATAACATTGTAGCTTTTGACATTTGAAAAATTATAAGTTAATACCTTTATTATTTGTGTTAATACCTTTATTAGAAGCTCTTCAAAGTCAGGACACAACAGTCAGAGTGCCTGGGTTCAAGTACCGGTTTTGTGACCTTGGGCAAGTTATTTAACCTACCATTACCTAAGTTAAATGAGGATACTAGTAACTACCTCCTAGGGTTGTTGGGAACAGTTAATGAGTTAATACATACAAAGTGTCTTCCACTTAATAAGCACTCTTATAAATGTTATCTGTCATAATAAGTGTTACTACCTTCATTACTGTTATTACCTTCATCCTGTATTCTCCCTAGGGGCCAGCATAATGTACTGTACATTGTTGTTGTCCAATATGTATTGATTAAATAAAAATGAAGTCATATTTTAGTTATTAAATATGCTTAGTTGTTTGAAGTCAGGGATCTGATATGACCTGTCAGCATAAATCCTAAATGATTGTTAGATTTGACAGGTTCTTTTATATTATCAAGTAAGACCTGTTTTTACTACTTTTTGATAGTTGAAACATGTGACAAAGTACAAATGAAACTTTTTAGTCTAATGAGATCCTAAGAAAAATCGGTTTAGTATATATAGATATTTGTTGAAATAACTTACTAGATTAACAAGTTATTTGTTTATAAGTTTCAGTGTGAAATGTTATTTTAAAGCAGGATTCATGTTAAGAATAGTTTGTTTCCTGGAGAACTTTATGTGTTTGATAATTCTGATTTTCAAAAACTCTAGAGTATAACCAGTTGACATGGATAGAAGAACCAATTAACCTGTCTATTTTTGTTAGTTGTATTACTGATTGTGCTTTAGAGTTGATGCTGTGTAATTGACTGCTATAAGACTTGCAGAGTCATTCAAATATTAGCAGAAATATAGTGGCTTTCCAGTAGAGAAAAATTAAGGGCTAAGTGACATAATTAAGAAAAAAGATCTGGAATTTAAATCTTTCTGTATACAGTGAGTCCAGTACTTTTGGTTTAGCTTTAGGAAAACCATGAACCTCATTTATCACCTAAGTGAAATTTTCTAATATAACCAAAGCATTGTAGTTTGACTATAAATACCTTTCTTGTTTCAAATGATATTACCTATTTTTATTTCATCATAAATACGCTTTAATTATTCTTAATGTAGATTTCCATAGCTCTGGGTGGTGTCGAATTCATTCAGTTAAGCATTGAGTTAGTAGCTGCCAAGAACCAGAGAATCAAAGATGAATAAGGAATGTGACCTAGTTCTAGATGCTAGTCTAGTCTGGGAGACAAAAATTTGTAATGAGGCAAATGCATAATTTGGAAATAAAGTGGGACCATAGAGGAGGGAGCTACCAGCTTTATCTAGGGGATCCTGTGAGAATGTAACACTTAAATTAGGTCACAAAGGATGACTTGACTGCCAAGTAAAGAAGGAAGTAAGAGCTTTTAGTTAGGAGAAATGGCATTTAAAACACACAAGTCTGTAATGCATTTTAAAAGTGGCAGAAAGTTTGGGGTAAATGCATGGGGTGCCTGGGGTTGAGTGAGAGAAGATAGTTCTGGCAGATTGTGTTTTAAAATTCTGAAGGCTTTGTATACCTAAAAGGAATTTAGGTTTTTATTGTGCAGACATTAGTGGGCACGAAATGTTTTTTTGGCAGAAAACGTTAACAGATTTGTTTATAATTGTTACAAACAAATTCAGTGAAACTTGTTCGCTGAAACATTGTTTACTTGCATGAATGTTTTATATCGCTGCATTAATATTAAACATTTACACACAGACGAAAATGGGGCAAGGTGGAATTTGCTGTAATACCTATTCTCTCACCTGCTTTTTTTTTTTCATTTGCAGTCATATAATTAGGTACTTTTTTCTGTTTGTTCTTTTAAGAATAAAATGTTTCCCTTCATAATGCATCTTAAGTGCATTCTCCACATTTGAGTCATCCTGGCAGGATATCCTTTGGCATAATTGTTACATATTTGATATGGATAACACACAGGTAGGTATCTTCAAATAGGCTAACTAGATAGGCCTCATTTGCCTCCAGAAATGTGCCAGTAGTTGCACTTTGGTAGTGTAGATCTGGTTTGAAGTCCTGAACACTTGCAAGTGAGAAGTTCAGTGTACTTCAGGGACAGCCGCAGTATGAGGCTTGTAAAAATGTGGTTTCTTCACCTTTTCAGTATAAGACATATTCTTGTGAGTGACTTTTGTAGCTGGTTGCTTTCTTGAGTGCTTTACCACTGGCTGTTTACAGGCATTTGTCTTGGTAGGAGCCATAGTATAGAGAACTCCCTGTTTATTACCCCCCTTCTTTTCGGCAGCTCAACAGGCTAGAAGTGGCACTGGTTCTAGAGTGGTGACTGTTGGCTGCTGCAGCAGCAGCAGCAGCAACTGAGAACACCACAAGGAGTGTTAATAGGGGATTAATGAAATCTTCCCAAGGATTTCCCCAGTGCTCCAAATTCAATTGACTTTAATATTTTACTGAGAGGAGCTCTTGATTACAACCCCAGTTCCGGGTTGCATTAGAAAGTAGAATTTTTGTATGGCTTACCTGGTAAAAGATACGTATTGCTTTAGTAAATGTATCAATACATAAACTATCTATGAATTCATATACATTTCTTCCATTTTATAGATATAAAATGTCTACCTTTTTATGTGTTTAGGTATTTTAATTTTGTTTCCTTTAATTTTACGTACACCAAGTTGTATAATTTATTACTTTATTTATAGCACTTGTGGTAATGAAAGGGAATTGGTGAAAAAGTAGATACCTAACAATGAAGTCTCTTATTAAGAGACATCTAAGGGATTTCCCTGGTGGCCCAGAGGTTAAGACTTTGCTTTCCAGTGCAGGGGGTGCTGGTTCAGTCCTTGATTGGGGAGCTAAGATCGCACATGCCTCGTGGCCAAAAAACCAAAGCATAAAAACAGAAGCAATATTGTAACAAATTCAGTAAAGACTTTAAAAATGGTCCATATCAAAAAAAAAAGACATCTAAGAAATATTACTGCTTTAATTTTGACATCTTAAATTCACGTCTTGAAATATTTATTTACTATTACATTATTTACCATTAACATAACACAAATATGATTTTTTAAATTCTAAGAAAAATAGACAGTGATGCAGAAAATATTTCTACAATTCAGTAATATGATTTAACACTGGAAGGGAGGTAGTAGTTAGGTATTACAGCTCCTTCATTTATAGGGGAGGAAAACATGAAGGCTGTAAAAACCCCATAACTTACTTAATGTCTCAGGTAGTGGAAGAGCTAGAATGAGACTTTTTTGAAAAAGTCAAGTTTACTGAGGTATAATTTATATACAGTAAAATTTGCTCCTTTAAGGAATACAGTTTTATGAATTTTGACAAACTTATACAGTTGTATAACCACCACCACAGTCAAGATATAGAACATCTCCATCACCTTAAAAAAGTTTTCTCATGCCTCTTATAATCAACCCCACCTCCCACCTCTAGGCTCTGCAACCACTGATCTGTTTTCTGCCCTCATGTTTTGCCTTTTCCTCATATAACTGGAATTCAAATAGTATGTAGCATTTTGAGTCTGGCTTTCATCTAGCATAAAACTACGATGTTTATCTATGTTATCTCTTGTATCACTAGGCTTCCTTTCTATTGTCCAGTGTCACAATTTGTTTATCCATTCATTAACTGATGGACATTTGAGTTATTTCCAAGTTTTGGTGATTCTGAATAAGCTGCTACAAATATCTGTGTACAGCTTTTTTTTTGGTAGACATATGTTTTCATATGGTAAGTGCGTGTTTAACTTCGTAAGAAACTGCCAAACTCTTTTCTGAAATGGCTGTACCATTTTGCATTCCATTGAGCAATGTACGCACATTCCAATCGCTCTGCCTCCATGTTGGTACTTGGCAATGTCAATATTTTTCAGTTTAGTTTTTTAATCATTTCTAGTTAGTGTGTAGGGATATCTCTGTAGTTTGAATTTGCATTTCTTAATGACTAGTGATGTAGTGTATCTTTTCATGTACTTGAAGTTTTTTATTAAGCCTGATTTTTTTTTTTTTTTTTTTTTTTTTTTTTTTTTGTGGTACGTGGGCCTCTCACTGTTGTGGCCTCTCCCATTGCGGAGCACAGGCTGCGGACGCGCAGGCTCAGCGGCCATGGCTCACGGGCCCAGCCGCTCTGCGGCATGTGGGATCTTCCCGGATTGGGGCACGAGCCCGTGTCCCCTGCATCGGCAGGCGGATTCTCAACCACCACGCCACCAGGGAAGCCCAAGCCTGATTTTTTAAAATGATATTTTATTTGAATATTACATATTTAAAGTTTTGCTAGTACTGATAGGAGAGAGAGAAGTAAAAAGAGTACCTGTTCTCAAGGAGTTGATGATTTACATAGAGAAAACTGGTAATTGTGTTAAAGAGTATGGCTGTAATTTTGACAGGCTTCTTGAGAAAAGGGTTTATATATTAGCTATCTGGTGGAGAGGATAATGGTTTGGGAATCAGAAAATGCATTGGTTTGACTTTGCGTTGCTTATCCTTTCTGGGCCTTTCTTTTTTTTCTTCTTTCTTCATCTGAAATGAGGGAGTTGGACTAGATAAGGTATAAGATTTGTCTCTAAATTATAAATCTACATAAACTTTTTAGTAGTAGTTTTTTGCTTCTTTTTCAGTAGTAGGTTGTTTTTTTTTTTAAATAAATTTATTTATTTTTGGCTGCACTGGGTCTTTGTCACTGCGTGTGGGCTTTCTCTAGTTGCGGCAAGCGGGGGCTACTCTTCATTGCAGTGCATGAGCTTCTCATTGCTGTGGCTTCTCTTGTTGCAGAGCACGGGCTCTAGGTGCACCGGCTTCAGTAGTTGTGGCACTTAGTTAGGCTCAGTAGCTGTGGCTCGCGGGCTCTAGAGCGCAGGCTCAGTAGTTGTGGCACACGGGCTTAGTTGCTCCGTGGTACATGGGATCTTCCTGGAACAGGGCTCGAACCCGTGTCCCCTGCATTGGCAGGCGGATTCCTAACCACTGTGCCAACCAGGGAAGCCCCTCAGTAGTAGGTTTTTAAATTTTGTAAGAAGGCTGTGTGATCAAAAAACAAAGATCTTTGCAGATCTTTCCTGTCTGATGAAATTTCTATACCCAAAAAAGATCATCTTCTGAAATTTTAAATAATATAAATTATAATGTAAATATTATAGTTGAGAATTATATATTTCTTTCTTTAACACTTTTAAAAAAAATTAATTTATTTATTTTTGGCTGCATTGGGTATTCGTTGCTGCACACGGGCT
Organism: Physeter macrocephalus; assembly: GCF_002837175.3. Taxonomy (NCBI): domain Eukaryota; kingdom Metazoa; phylum Chordata; class Mammalia; order Artiodactyla; family Physeteridae; genus Physeter; species Physeter macrocephalus. Next base: position 66,340,724 of record NC_041229.1, read on the forward strand.
TTCTCTAGTTGTGGCAAGCGGGGGCTTTGTTGAGGTGTGCAGGCTTCAGTAGCTGTGTCTCTTGGGCTCTACAGCGCAGGCTCAGTAGTTGAGGCTCACGGGCTTAGCTGCTCCGCAGCATGTGGGATCTTTCTGGACCAGGGCTTGAACCCATGTCCCCTGCATTGGCAGGAAGATTCTTAACCACTGCGCCACCAGGGAAGTCTGAGAATTGTATATTTCTTAAGTCTGTTATAAGGATGGTAGCTGACAGTTCTATGATAATACATTTTGTATGATACTATATTATTATTACCATTTATGGAGCATTTTTAAGATGTTCTCTCTTGATCTTCAGAAAAACTCTTTGTGAACCATGAGAGTCAGAGATAAGTGACTTGCATCGGATTACACGGCTAACAGAAAAGTAGCCACCTTGACCTAAGGGTTCTAGCCTAGATCCTTTGCCTCTGCACTACATTGCTCTTTGCACTGTAGACCATTCCAGTAGGAAATAAAATCTTTAAATTGTTTTAAATAACCTTAACATTTTTTTCATTTGTATAATTTCATGTTCAGGGTATTATAAAATTTATTATCCATGCTTCTAAATAAAAAGCATGATAACACATAACATAAAAATCTACTTTGATTTAGTAATGCAGTAGAACATTCAAGACTTGTAAACAAGTCATTTGTATCACAAGCTGAGTCAGTGCTTGTCAAGAACAGCCTACTCACAAAAGGAAACTTAGCTGTAATCAAAAATAAAGATAACAGGAATAGTAAAGGATATATTATATACCCTCCTGAGAGTAGTTTGTTTAGTTTCTAAGTATAGATGCCTAAACAGTGGGTTACCCATTAACAGTAGTAGAACAACTAGTTAAAAGGAGTATGGCAAAAGTGGGAATGGGGTTAGGATAGAAATGAGAGGAAAAATACTATTATAATTTTAATGACACAAATATTTTCAACATTATGAAGTCATCAGAATGCTTGTATTTCTTAGGAGATCTGTGCTCATATGTGACCTTAGGCAGGTCACTTCAGGTTTCATAATTTGTTGTTCATCTGTAAAATAAGGAGCTTGATCTGATGTCCAAAGGTTCATCCATCTTTAAATATATGTATTATAGTTCTTTGTCGTGTGTGATGAGTCATCTGATTGATTGCTTCTTAACTATCAAGTGAAATATGTTGATCTTAGTTAAATAGATTGTAAACTACTCTTTTAAAGTGCTGAAACTTTACATTGTTACTTTTCTACTAATCAATCGAATGAGTACTTAATGTAATCTGTTACAAGAAAAAATGTTACAGAGTTTTCGTTATTTAGTTTTCTGATTATATTATGGGGGTTCTGGGAGCTTGATTTATGGGTATTTTAGAAGGAAGTGGAATGCAGGAGTCTGAGGGACACCTTAATACTAGAGCACAAAGGCAGGTATGAAACTATGTATTTTTACAAAATTTTAAAAACAAATGTTATATGTTGACAGGCAGTTGATGTTATCATGTTCCATATTAGTTTAAGTTCAGAAAATCCATTCCATGATATATTAAATAAGTACCTGTTAATATTGCAAGTTAGTTTATCACAGAATTTGTATTTAACTAAAATAGTAAAGTAGAATGTACTTACAATTTTTTTATGCCTTGAACTAAGCTTTTAGAATAGGTACAAAGTCATCTTTTAGAAAATTCCTATATGAAGATTTGAATGTGAAGAAACTCAATATATATGAAGAAAGCAGGTTAAACCAGGAAGTGATTATTATCAAACGTGCTTTAAATAGTAAAAGCCCTTGCAGTAAAAAAAATTTCAAAATTTAAAATCATTTTGGAAACTTTTCAGAGTTTCCAAAATCAATTCAATTTTAAAATTTAGTTAGAAGTTTTAAGAGCACACTGTGCTTCCAAAAGCATCAGCTATATTATGAATTATTTTCCTGAATGAATATATTTTGTTTAGAGAATTCCCTAAAGGACCTTCGACTTTCTGCTTCTGTGGTTTGTTTTTGGTAGTTAAGATTTTAAAGTACCCGTTTTTATTTCTTAGCTAAGTAGAATCACACATAAGAATCTGCTTATGTTTCTTCCTACACAGTTGTTGTGGTCTTTATTCATGTTCATATTGTATCTTTATGATTTTCTGAAGTATTTACGTACTCCTGACTAATCTCCTCAATTCCTTGGACATCTTTGTTTGTTTGTTTTGAGTATATTAAGAAGAGCTAAATTCTGTTTCTTAAAAAACGGATACAAACCTTAAATATGTGAAAGAATTTTTTAAATTAGAGATTTGAGTTTAAAATGAAATATTATGAAAAGCTATGGTTAAGAAGACTGAGCCATTTGGGGGACATTATAGAGGATGCTAGTGAGAATGGACTTAACGTGGATACTAAGAAAGTTTTGAATTTTTGTTAGTAAAATGTCATTTGTATCACTTTCTGATTGTAATGATTAATAGAGATGTTTTATTATAAAGGCTTGACTGTTTAGGAATGCTAAACAGAAATGGGAATGGGAAATGTGACGTATTTAAATGATATACTATTAAAAGTTTCAGAATACCTACATATACATTCTTAGTCATTTGATTACTTTCCATTCTATACAGTAATCTCTTTAATGTTAACTTTTGAATGGAACAAGTCATCTATTTATTTTGATGTTTAAATTATTCCATATTTGGCCAGTGAGAGCCTTTTCAACTGGTTCCTGTGTCCTCTTGACATATCCCACCAATGTTGGAGGATGTCCTTACTTTCTGGCAGTGCAGGGCATTCCAAACTGTGTATTTTCCTAGCCCTAACACTAACATCAGCCATTTCTACAAAGGCCTATGGATCCTTTTTGTGGAGAATGGTATTCAGAAACCAAGATCTGGGCATTAGATGTGTTTATTGCTACAGGGATGTCATTGCTTCTAGGTACTCTCAGTGGAAGGAGGTAGAAAATATGCACAGACATGTATATAAACATGAAATCTATTTTTATTTCTATATCTGTTTCTCTCTAAATGTAAGTATATATACAGTCAAATCATCTGTTAAGTCCTTAATTCATAGGCAAAAAATTTTTTTTGGTTTATAAGAAAAAAGGGAAATTTATTTCATGCTTATACATGTATTTATATATATCCATAATATATTTTATGCATATTATGTGTCTGTAATACAGAACCATTGGAAACCCAATTTGCAGACAGTTTTGCTGCTTCCACAAATTTTGGTTGTAAGTTCTCTATTTAATTTTTTTTAAAAAATAAATTTATTTATTTATTTTTGGCTGCGTTGGGTCTTTGTTGCTGCATGTAGGCTTTCTCTGGTTGCCGTGCGCGGGCTTCTCATTGCAGTGGCTTCTCTTGTTGCAGAGCACGGACTCTAGGTGCGTGGGCTTCAGTAGTTGTGGCTTGCGGGCTCTAGAGCACAGGCTCAGTAGTTGTGGCGCACGGGCTTTGTTGCTCTGCAGCACGTGGGATCTTCCCGGACCAGGGCTCAAACCCATGTCCCCTGCATTGGCAGGCAGGTCCTTAAGCACTGCGCCACCAGGGAAGCCCTGCTGTGCTAGTCTTGTCATTTGTTTTCTGTAGACTCATCATTCTGTTTGCTGTACACACTAGGAGTATAGTCCTTGGAATCTCCCCAGATCTTTTTCAGGAGTGTCTTGTCTATTCTTGTAGTTTTACACATTTGTACAGGTTTAAGAATCAACCTGTTAGTCCTCCCTCCACCCTCAACACACACACACACACACACACACACACACACACACACACACACACACACACTCTCTCTCTCTCTCTCTCTCTCTCTCTCTCTCTCTCTCTCTCTCTCTCTCTCTCTCTCTCTCTCTCTCTCTCTCTCTCGGAATTTTGATTGGAATTACATTGGACCTATAGATTAATTTGGGAGAGTTAACTTTTTTACAGTATTGAATCTTCCAATTTATGAACATGACACATCTTTCATTACCTTATCATTTCTTCAGATCTTAATTTCTTACAAAGCGATGTTATAGTTTTTTTCATAAAAGGCTTGCAGAATTTTGATTAGATCTATTCCTAAGTATTTTATAAGATGCTATTGTAAATAGGTTTTTTTACTGCATTTTAAATCTGTTCTTGGTTTATTGGTTTTTTTTTTTTTTTTTTTTTTTGTGGTATGCGGGCCTCCCTCTGCTGTGGCCTCTCCCGTTGCGGAGCACAGGCTCCGGACGCGCAGGCTCAGCGGCCATGGCTCACGGGCCCAGCCGTTCCGCGGCATGTGGGATCCCCCCAGACCGGGGCGCGAACCCGGTTCTCCTGCATCGGCAGGCGGACGCGCAACCACTGCGCCACCAGGGAAGCCCCCCTGCGGCATGTGGGATCCCCCCAGACCGGGGCGCGAACCCGGTTCCCCTGCATCGGCAGGTGGACGCGCAACCACTGCGCCACCAGGGAAGCCCATGGTTTATTGGTTTTTTAATGCATAGAAACTTTGATAAGCTATTATTAATGGTAATAATTTATATGAAAAGTATTTTGGATTTTCTAGGTAGACAGTCATGACATCTGTGTATAATGACTGCACTTTCCAATCCATTTAGGTTGTTTTTCTTTTTCCTTATCAAACTGTCCCTGTGGTACAGTGTTGACCAGAAATAGTGACTAGTGTGCAAACTTGCTTTGTTCTTAAAGTGAGAGCTTTCATCATTTTGTCATTAAATATGCTTGCTGTAAATTTTTGTAGATGCACTTTATCAAGTTAAGGAAATACTCTTCCTATTTTGTTATGCATTATCATGAAAAGATGTTTATTTTCAGATGAATTTTCTGTATTGTATATGTTGTCATGATTTTCTCTCTTAACCTGTTAATGTGTGGCATTATGTAAATTGATATTTCCAATGTTAAATGAACCTGGTTGTGATGTATTATGCTTTAATACATTGCTAGATTCAGTTTCCTAATACTTGGTTTCACATTTTTTGCAGTTTTCATGAGTGGTATTGGTTTATAATTTTCCTTTCTTATATTAGTCTTTTAAGAGTTTAATATCACATGTTAGCCTCATAGTATGATTTAGAGTATTCTTCATTTTCTATAACTGTGAAGAAGTTCTGTAAAAATCAAATTATCTTTTGAGTATTTGGAAAATCTTAGTAAAATCATCCAGGCATGGAAGTTTTTCTTGTTCTTATTGGAAGATTCTTAACTACTGACTCAATCTGTTTAATGACTTGAGCACTATTGTGGTTTTCTTTTGTTTTCCTTTGAGTTTGTTTGATGACTGTTATTTTTCTGGGAGTTTATCCATTCCATTATGTTTTCAGATAAGTTGGCATAAATTTGCTTGTGGCATTCTTTTATCTTTTGTTGTTGTTGTATCTAATAGTTACATCCCCTTATAATATTTTTGTGTCTTCTCTTTTTGGGGGATTGATCTTACCAGTAGTTTGTCATTAATTAGGTTTTGTTGTTGTTCAATAGAATCAGCTTTTGGCTTTGATAGTTTTCGTTATAGTATTTTTATTTTCCATTTCATTAATTTCTGCTTTTATCTTTTTATTTCTTCTGTTCTGGTGCTTTAGTTACATGACATAGATTTTGTTGTTGTTTTTGTTTTCTGCTTTCTGGAGACCAGCCACAGCCCCAAATGCCACATAGTAGCAGAGAACTGACTATTTTTTCAGCTCTAGATTTTTGTAGTTCTTCCTGGCCCTTCACTCTATCTCACCTCTGCCTAGTACCACAAAGGCTCACCTGTTTTGCCAGGAAAGCTCCCTGCTTCTCCCCTGCCCCCCATATTCTGTACAAGTTTGATATGTTTCCATTATCATTTGGTTCTAAATATTTTCTATTTTCCATTATTCTTCTTTGACCCGCCAGCTAGTATATGTTAATTTTATAATTATGTGATTTTCCTAGTTACCTTTTTGTTATTGATATTTAATTCAGTTGCTTTATAGTGAAAGAAAGTGTTCTATATGATACCAGTCTTTTGAAGTTTATTGAGACTTGCTTTATAAAAAAGCCGAGTATCAGGTCAGTTTTTATAAATATTCTATGTGTGCTTTGAAAATATATATATTTGCAGCTGTTAAGTATAGTCTTTGCATGTATCTGTTATATGAGCCTTGTTAATTTTGATGTGTGTTTTTCTGTAATGTTGTTGATTTTTTGTTTTTGTTTTTTTTGGTCTATTAAACCCATCAAAAATGTGTATTAAAATCTCATACTAATATGTTGGATTGATTTATTTTTCATTATACTATCAGTTTTTGCATTGTATATTTCAAAGCTATTTTATTTAATATATTCAGGCATTTAGAACTGTCATATCCAGGATAATCCCCCATCTCCAGATCCTTAACTTCATCATATCTGCAGTCTTTGCCATAGCAGGTAAAATTTCTAAGCTCTTGGGATTAAGACCTGTTATCTTTAGGGACATGATTTAACCTATTCCATTATTGTTGTTTCTTTTTCTTTTCTTTCTTGGCTTCTTTAGGTTCAAATGATTTTTTTCATTCCACTTTAATTTTTTTCTGTTGGTTTGGACATTATATACTGTTTATATTCTTTTAGTGTAAGTGTGTTTAAAATTAACTAATTTAATATGCAGTTACCAAAGTCGAAAATTAGTTATCTTTAATTTCCTCTTGAATAGTGTAAGGATGTTAGAATGCTTTAATTCCAGTAACACCCTCACTTGTATGGTATAATTGTTATATACTTTAATTCTCTCTTTTCTTTTTTAAACATAGAAGACATTGTTTAGTTTACCCACCTATTTATCACTTCCTTTGCTCCTCACTTTTAAAAATTGTGATAGTATACACATAACATAAAATTTACCATTTTAACCATTTTTATGTGTGCAGTTCACTGGCATTAAGTGCATTCACATTGTTGTGCAAACATCACTACCAGCCATCTGCAGAACTTCTTTTATCTTCCCAAATTGAATCTTTGTATCCGTTAAGCAATATCTCCCCATATCCTTCCTCTTCCTAGTCCCTGGCAACCACAGTGCTACTTTCTGTCTATGAACTTGACTTCTCTCGTTACCTTGTCTAAGTAGAATCATACAATATCTGTCCTTTGTGTCTGGTTTCTTTCTCTTACCATAGTGTCTTCAAGATCCATCCATGGTATAGCATATACCAGAATTTCATTCCTTTTTAAGGCTGGATGATACTCCATTGTATGTTTATGCCCACATTTTGTTTATCATGTCGTCTGTCAATAGGCATTTGGGTTTCTATTTTTTGGCTATTGTGAATAGTGCTGCTATCCTGCTAAAACCTATACTGTTTTCCAGTGGAAGCACCATTTCACGTTCCCATCAGCAGTGCACAAGGGCTTCAGTTTCTCCACCCCCTCCAACGCGTTAGTGGGGGTTTTGTTTGCTTGTTACTGGTTTTTGGTTTTGTTTGGTAATAGCCATTCTAATGGGTGTGAAGTGGTTATCTTGTATTTTTTATTTGCATTTTCCTAATGATTGGTGATATGCTTGTTGGCTCTTTGTATATCTTCTTTGGAGAAATGTCTATTCAAGTTCTTTGCCTATTTTTTAACCAGGGTTTTGGGGTATTTGTTGTTGTTTTTGACTTGTTAGAATTCTTTATATATTCTGGATATTAATGCCTTAACCAGATACATGATTTGCAGGTGTTACCTCCCATTCCATGGGTTGCCTTTTTGCTCTGTTGTCCTTTGGTGCACAAGCGTTTGAATTTTAATGAAATCCGATTTATGTATTCTGTTGTTATTGTCTCTGCTTTTGGTATCATATCTAAGAATCATTGTGAAATCCAGTGTCATGAAGCTTTTTTCCTATGTTTTCTTCTAATAGTTTATAATTTTAGCTTTTGCTTTTAGATCTTTGATCCATTTAGAGTTAATTTTTGCAGCTATTTATTTCTTCCTGTATCACACTCCTTTGTCTAAGACGAAATAACTACTTTGGGACCAGAATTTAAACACTGAGTAAAAATGTTGCTACCAAAGAGGGAACTAGATCTAGTACAGAGGCATGGGGGTGAGGATGTGACACAAGACTCAAGAGAGGGAATATGGTTTTTTAAAGCTGAAATCCATGAACAGTCTTTTTCTCCATGCCTATGATTAGCTGACAATATATTGGGTTGGCCAAAAAAAGTTCATTTGGGAAACACCCGAACAAACTTTTTGGCCAACCCCATATAAGCGCTTTGTTTAGACATTACATGTGCATTGAGCTGGTGGTGGTTTTTCTAGAAAGTTGTCCTCCTGGTGGACATGATTATGGCACCACAATAGTTGTTTAGTAGAAATCAGGTATGTCTCACTGTTGTCAGGCTAGATCAGAATTCATCTCTTACTCTCTAGGATTACTTTTCTTTCTGCCCATGATACAGTTTTTTGCGAGGTTACTGTGAAATATAATTTTCCATAATATAAACAGGAAGACAGAAGAGGAAACATCCTCTCTTTCATCACGAACTTTCAGTGAAGTTCTAAGAGCATATGATGCCTCAAGCTTTTGTAGTCTCTTGTGATGATTAGTATACAAGTCTCTCATAGGTTTAAGAACCGACCTGCCTCAAATGAGGGGTTCTCACTTGGAGTCTCTTATGTGGTCATAGACAGATGTTGACTGGGATTTTAGCCCTTAGAAAAGATTCTTAGACAAAAAAAACACTGAGTGCCTAAGCATAAAAACTGGTAAAGAAGAAGAATACCTTTTTAGGGGTTTCTTTAATGAGGATCTACTGGTCATAAAAATCATTGTTTTTGCATTCCTAAAAGACATTTTTGCTGTATATAGCATTCTGGGCTACCAGTTACTATTATTTAGAAGATTAAGGGTATGCTTCAGTCTTCTGGCTTCCATTTTTGCTGTTGAGAAATCAACTGAAAGTCTAATTGTTTTAGTTTATTTAAAGGTAATCTCTCATTTCTCCCTGCCTGCATGTAAACTCTGTATTTACTTTGCTTGAAATTTGTTGGGTTTCTTGAATCTGATTTGGTATCCTCCATTGGTTGTTGAAGTTCTTAGCCATCATGTATTTAAATTTTCTCTACTTCCATTCTCTCTCCCTTCTGGATGTATCCTTTTTACTGTATCCTTCATGCCTCTTATGCTCTAATGTTTTACATCATTCTGTCACTAAAAGTTTAGAAAATTTTAGTTCTATCATATGAGATTCATTAATTCTTCAATATTTTAAATACACTTAAACTTTGTGGTTTTTACTTTTATTATTATATCCTTTTCTAGGAATTCTGTTTGTTACTTTTAAAAGCCTGCTGATTGCCAACGTCTACTCATGAATTCAAAGTTCTTTTTTTTTTTTTTTTTTTTTTTTTTGCGGTATGCAGGCCTCTCACTGTTGCGGCCTCTCCCGTTGCGGAGCACAGGCTCCAGACGCGCAGGCTCAGTGGCCATGGCTCACGGGCCTAGCCGCTCCGCGGCATGTGGGATCCTCCCGGACCGGGGCACAAACTCGTGCCCTGCGCCTCAACCACTGCGCCACCAGGGAAGCCCCCAAGTTCTTTTTTATTTCTTGAAGCATATTGTACATTTTTCTTTTATAATGTTGCCAATAGTTTGAATATTGAAACTTTATTGTATGTCATCTGCTGTGTTTTATTCTTTGCTGACTCTCACTCGTGGTGCCTTTTTCCTTATGTATTTAGTGATTAAAAAAAACAATTTTGAGCTGTTCGTATGTCTTATAATTGTGAAAATAATTTTTATGGAAATTATATGAGCTTTGGAATACAGATGGCTTCTTTCAGAAGAAAATTGTGATTGTTTCTGCCATGTATCTGGGAGTACTACTGTTCTGGAACCATTTTCAAAGTAATTCTTAACTTGTGGGTTTTTTTTAATACCACACAGATAGTGTGAATTGGGGCTGCAAATCAACATGAGGGCCAGTCTGCGGCTACATGTTCTCAGGAGTACCACCCCCCACTTCACTCCACTCTAAGGTTTAAAACAGGCATCCTCTTTTAGTCTCTAGAAGAGAGGTGGAAGAGTAGTAGGATAGGCAGATGTGTTATTTTTAAATTAAACTTTTAATTTTGAGTTAGTTATAGTTTCATCTGTAGTTCTGAGAAATAAAAAAGAGACATCGTGTACTCTTTACCCAGTTCCCCCTAACGGTAACATCATGTAAACTATAGTACAGTATAACAATCAAGGTATTGGCATTGATACAGTCAAGATACAGAACATTTTCATCTCCACAAGGATCTCTCATGTTGCCCTTTTATAGCTACACTCACTTCCCTCCCACTTCCAGCCCCTCTTTGATTCCTGGCAATCACTTAGCTGTTTTCCATTTCTATATTTGGTCATTTCAAAAATGTTGTATAAATGGAATCTTACTGTATGCAACCTTTTGGACTTGGCCTTTTATAATTAATATATAATTTTCTGGAGGCTTCTCTGGGTGTCCTATGTATCAACAGTTTGTTCCTTTGCATATTAATGTCCTTGGTATGGATGTCCCACAGTTTGTTTCCATTCAGCTGTTGAAGGACATCTAGATTATTTGCAGTTTTTGGATATTATGAGTAAAGCTGCTATAAAATTCATGTATAGGTTTTTGTGTCAACATAATTCTTCATTTCTCTGTGATAACTGTTGAATAGTACAGTTGCTGGGTTGTATGGTAGTTGCATAGTTAGTTTTTTCAGAAATTACCAAATGGTTTTCTAGAGTAGCTGTACCATTTTACTTCCCAGCAGGAAATTATGAGAGATACAATTTTTCTGCATCCTTGTCAGCATTTGGTGTTGCCACTATTTTTAATTTTAACCATTCTGATAGGTGTGTGGTCATATCTCATTGTGGTTTAATTTGTATTTATCCAATGGCTAATGATGTTGACCATCTTTTTGTGTGCTTACTTGTCATCTGTTTTCTTCATTGAAATGTGTCTCATGATTTTTGCCTGTGTTCTAATTATATTGTTTGCTTTTTTATTGTTAGGTGTTCAGAGTTCTTTACAGTATAGTCTAGATACTAGTCCTTTGTCGATTATGTGGTTTGAAATATTTTCTCCCAGTCAGTAGCTTGTCTTTTCATTCTTTTTTTCTTTTTTCTGGTGGGATTTTTAGTTCCCTGACCAGGAATTGAACCTCGGCCCTTGGCAATGAGAGTGCTGAGTCCTAACCACTGGACCGCCAGGGAATTCCCTGTCTTTTCTTTCTTAACAGGGTCTTTGCAAAATAGATATTTCAATTTTGATTACATCCAGTTTATCAATTTTTCTTTTTGTAAATCATGCTTTTGGTGTCAAGTCTGAGAACTCTGCCTATCCTTAGCTCTAGAAGATTTTTTCCTATGTTTTTTTTCTAAAAGTTTTATAGGTTTACATTTTTCATTTAAGTTCATGATCTATATTCATTTACTTTTTGTATAAGGTGAGAGACTTAGGTCCAGGATTTTTTTTTTTTTTTTGCCTATGGATGTCCAATTATTCCAGCACCATTTGTTGAAAAGACACTCTTTCCTCCATTGAGTTGCTTTTACACCTAGTCAGAAATCAGTTGGGCATATCTGTGTGGCTCTCTATTGTGTTCCATTGATCTCTATGTCTATCCCTCTATCAATACCACACAGTCTTGATTACTGTAGCTATATAATAAGTCTCAAAATTGAGTAGACAGAGTTCTCTCACTTTATCTTTTTAGTTATTCTAGTTCCTGTGCCCTTTCATATAAGTTTCAGAATATTCTTGTCTATATCTTCAAAAAAATCTTGCTGGGATTTTGATAGGACTTGCTTTAAAAACTGTATTTTTGTTTAGGAAGCTATGTTGAGTCTTCCAATGTAAGAATATATTATGTTGCTTTATTTATTTAGATCTTCTGTTGTTCTATTATGAACAGAGAATATACTCTTATTTGATTGTAGTTCTTCTAAATGTGTTAAAATTTGTTTTATGACCTGGGATATGGCCTGTCTTGGAATATGTTCCAAGTTCATCTGGACAGAATGTATATTCTGTCCCTTTACAAATGTTAATTAGGTTCTGTTGGTTGATGGTATTGTTGGGTTTTTCTGTGTCCTTGCTTATTTTCTGTTTAGTTGTTATAGCAATTGTTGAGAGAGAGTTGTTGGAGTCTCCTAATTATTGTAGAGTTATTTTATTATTTTAGTTTTATCGGTTCTGGCTTCACAAATTTTGCAGCTCTGTTTGGTTCATACAAATTTAGGATTGCTATGCCTTCTTAGTGGATGGGCCCTTTTATCATTATATGTTCCTCTCTATCTCTGATAATTTTCTTTGTTCTGAAGTCTACTTTAACTGATATTAATTTTTAAAATTAACTCTTGCTTTCTTTGATGTTTGCATGTTACATTTTTTCCCTTTTTTACTTTCATACTAAATATTTTACATGAAATATATATCTTACATGTAAATTTATTTTTAAAGTGTTTTATGTATATCATGCATTTGACATACTATGTATTCTATATGGATGTACATCTTTGTGTGTGTAGGTGTGTGTCTGAGTTTCTTAGAGACAGCATATAGTTTTAATTTACCCTCCCAAATCTCTTTTAATTGAGGTGATTAGGTCATTTATATTTAATGTAATGATTAACATGTTAGAGCATAAGCCTCCCATTTTATTTTGTTTTCTGTTTATTTTCTGTTTTTCATTTTGCTGTTATCTTTCACTTGCCTTCCTTTGTGTTATTTGAACATTTTTTAAAATTTCATTTTGATTTTTCCATACTGATTTTGATCATATCCTCTTGTAATAGCTTTTTTAGTGGTTCTTCTATGTATATACAAGTTTATCACAGTCTACTGGTGTCATTATTTTATCAGTTTAATTGAAATGTAGAAACAATACCTCCCTTTATGTCTTGTTACCCTCCCCTGTCTACAATATAATTGTATTAAATACTTCCTCTACATACATTTATAACCACATCAAGCAGGCTCTTTTTGTGTGTGTGTGTGTGTGTGTGTGTGTGTGTGTGTGTGTGTGTGGTATGCGGGCCTCCCTCTGCTGTGGCCTCTCCCGTTGTGGAGCACAGGCTCCGGACGCGCAGGCTCAGCGGCCATGGCTCACGGGCCCAGCCGCTCCGCGGCATGTGGGATCCTCCCAGACCGGGGCGCGAACCCGGTTCCCCTGCATCGGCAGGCGGACGCGCAACCACTGCGCCACCAGGGAAGCCCCAAGCAGGCTCTTAATTTGTGCTTCAACTGTCAACATTTAATAAAAACTGAAGAGGAGAAGGAAAATGTATTCTATTTAGCCATATTTTGCTAACTGTGTTCTTTTTTCTTTCCTGATGTTCTAAGGTTCCCCTTTAATTTCCTTTTTTGTTTAGAGAATTTCCTTTAGCCATTCCTTTAGGGTATTTCTACTGGAGACAAATTCTTTTAGTTTTCCTTTATCTGAGCATGTCTTGAATTCTGCTTGGTTACAAAAGCAATTTCTGGGTCATTCTTAAAGGACATTTTTCTGGTTATAGGCTCTTGGGTTAACAGTTATTTTCTGTGCGCACCTGAAAAATATTGTGCAACTTTCTTCTGGACTCCTTGGTTTCTGATAAGAAAGTTGTCCCACTTTTCTGTTCTCTGTGTATGTGTGTATGATTTTTTTCTCCCTTTGTCTCATTTGTGATAGTTTCTATTGCTGTGTCTTCAAGTGGTTTATAATCTTTTGTTCAGTGGTACCTAATCTGTTAATCCCATCCATTCTATGTTTCAGATATTGTACTTTTCATCTTTAGAAATTTGAGTTGGATCTTTTTTTAAATTTCCTTTTTCTATAATTTTTATTAATCTTTTCTTTCGTAGAGTTTAGTGTTCAAGTCATGCTTTTTTATAATTGAATTTTTATGTTGGGTATAGTTGATTTACAATGTTATGTTAGTTTCAGGTGTACAGCAGAGTGGTTCAGTTATACATATACACATATCCATTCTTTTTCAGATTCTTTTCCCATATAGGTTATTATAGAACATTGAGTAGAGTTCCCTGAGCTATACAGTAGGTCCTTGTTGATTACATATTTTATATATGGTAGTGTGTATATGTTAAGCCCAGACTCCTAATTTATCTCTCCCCACCCCCTTTCCCCTTTGGTAAACATAAATTTATCTTCCAAGTCTGTGAGTCTATTTTGTAAATAAGTTCATTTGTATCATTTTTGTAGATTCCAGCTATAAGTGATAGCATATGATATTTGTCTTTCTCTGTCTGACTTACTTCACGTAGTATGATAATCTCTAGATCCATCCATGTTGCTGCAAATGGCATCATTTCATTCTTTTTTATGGCTGAGTAATAGTCCATCGTGTGTATATACCACATCTTCTTTATCCATTCATCGATAGACATTTATGTTGCTTCCGTGTCTTGACTGTTGTAAACAGTGCTGCAATGAACATTGGAGAGCATGTATTTTTTGGAATTATGGTTTTCTCCAGATAGATGCCCAGGAGTGGGATTGCTGCATTATATGGTAGTTCTGTTTTCAGTTTTTTAAGGAACCTCCATACTGTTCTCCATAGTGGTTGTACCAATTTACATTCCCACCAACAGTGTAGGGGGATTTCTTTTTCTCCACATCCTCTCCAGCATTTATTGTTTGTAGACTTTTTTATGATGAACATTCTGACCAGTGTGAGGTGATACCTCATTGTAGTTTTGATTTGCATTTCTCTAATAATTAGAGATGTTGAGCATCTTTTCATGTGTTTTCTGGCCATCTGTATGTCTTTTTAGAGAAATGTCTATTTAGATCTTATGCCCATTTTTTGATTGGATTGTTTGTTTTTTTGATATTGAGCTGCATGAGCTGTTTGTATGTTTTGGAGATTAATCCCTTGTCAGTCACACCATTTGCAAATATTTTCTCCCATTCTGTGGGTTGTCTTTTCATTTTGTTTATGGTTTCCTTTGATGTGCAAAAGCTTTTCAGTTTAATTAGGTCCCATTTGTTTTTGTTTTTATTTCCATTCCTCTAGGAGGTGAATTGAAAAAGATCTTGCTACAATTTATGTCAAAGAGTGTTTTGCATATGTTTTCCTCTAAGAGATTTATAGAATCTGGTCTTACATTTAGGTCTTTAATTCATTTTGAGTTTATTTTTGTGTATGGTGTTGGAGAATGCTCTAACTTCATTCTTTTACATGTAGCTATCCAGTTTTCCCAGTACTACTTATTGAAGAGACCGTGTTTTCTCCATTGTATATTCTTGCCTCCTTTGTCATAGTTTAGTGGACTATAGGTGTGTGGGTTTATTTCTGGGCTTTCTGTCCTGTTCCATTAATCTACATTTCTTTTTTTGTGCCAGTGCCATACTGTTTTGATTACTGTAGCTTTGTAGTATAGTCTGAAGTCAGGGAGCCTGATTCCTCCAGCTCCATTTTTCTTTCTCAGGATTACTTTGGCTATTCGGGGTCTCTTGTGTTTCCATACAAATTTAAAAATTTTTTGCTCTAGTTCTGTGAAAAATGCCATTGGTAATTTGATAGGAACTGCATTGAGTCTGTAGATTGCCTTGGGTAGTATAGTCATTTTGATTGATTCTTCCAATCCTGGAACATGATATATCTCTCCATCTGTTTGTGTCATCTTCAATTTTTTTTCTTCAGCATCTTATAGTTTTCAGAGTACAGGTCTTTTGTCTCCTTAGGTAGTTTTATTCCTAGGTATTTTATTCTTTGAAATGGCAAATGAGATTGTTTCCTTAGTTTCTCTTTCTGATCTTTCATTGTTAGTGTATAGAAATGCAAGAGAGATCTATGTATTAATTTTTTATCCTGCAACTTTCTGAATTGATTGATGAGCTCTAGTAGTTTTCTGTTAACATCTTTAGGATTTTCTATGTATAGTATTCGGGGTCTCTTGTGTTTCCATACAAATTTAAAAATTTTTTGCTCTAGTTCTGTGAAAAATGCCATTGGTAATTTGATAGGAACTGCATTGAGTCTGTAGATTGCCTTGGGTAGTATAGTCATTTTGATTGATTCTTCCAATCCTGGAACATGATATATCTCTCCATCTGTTTGTGTCATCTTCAATTTTTTTTCTTCAGCATCTTATAGTTTTCAGAGTACAGGTCTTTTGTCTCCTTAGGTAGTTTTATTCCTAGGTATTTTATTCTTTGAAATGGCAAATGAGATTGTTTCCTTAGTTTCTCTTTCTGATCTTTCATTGTTAGTGTATAGAAATGCAAGAGAGATCTATGTATTAATTTTTTATCCTGCAACTTTCTGAATTGATTGATGAGCTCTAGTAGTTTTCTGTTAACATCTTTAGGATTTTCTATGTATAGTATCATGTCATCTGGAAACAGTGACAGTTTAACTTCTTTTTTTTGCAATTTGGATTCCTTTATTTCTTTTTCTTCTTTAATTGCCATGGCTAGGACTTCCAAAACTATGTTGAATAAAAGTGACGAGAGTGGACATCCTCGTCTTATTCCTGACCTTAGAGGAAATGCTTTCAGCTTTTCACCGTTGAGTATGATGTTAGCTGTGGGTTTGTCATATATGGCCTTTATTATGTTGAGGTAGGTTCCCTCCATGCCCACTTTCTGGAGAGTTTTTATCATGAATGGGTGTTGAATTTTGTCAAAGCTTTTTCTGCATCTATTGAAATGATCATATGGTTTTTATTCTTCAATTTGTTAATGTGGTGTATCATACTGTGATTGCTTTGCGGATAATGAAAGATCCTTGCATCACTGGGATAAATCTCACTTGATCATGGTATATGATCCTTTGAAGGTATTGTTGGATTCAGTTTGCTAGTATTTTGTTGAGGATTTTTGCATCTATAGTCATCAGTGTTATTGGCTTGTGATTTTCTTTTTTTGTGATATCTTTGTTTTTAGTATCAGGGTGATGGTGGCCTCATAGAATGAGCTTGGGAGTGTTCCTTCCTCTGCAAGTTTTTGGAAGAGTTTCAGAAGGGTACGTGTTAAGTCTTCCCTAAATGTTCAGTAGAATTCCCCTGTGAAGCCATCTGGTCCTGAACTTCTCTTTGTTGGAAGTTCTTTAATCACAATTTCAATTTCAGTAGTTGTGATCAGTCTGTTCATAATTTCTATTTCTTCCTAGTTCAGGTTTGGAAGGTTGTACCTTTCTAAGAATTTGTCCATTTCTTCCAGGTTATCCATTTTATTGGCATATATTTGCTTGTAGTAGTCTCTTATGATCCTTTATATTTTGGTGGTGTCAATTGGAACTTCTTTTTCATTTCTAATTTTATTGATTTGAGCCCTCTCCATTTTTTTCTTGATGAGTCTGGCTAACAGTTTATCAATTTTGTTTATCTTTTCAAAGAATCAGCTTTTAGTTTCATTGATCTTTTCTATTGTTTTCTTTGTCTCTATTTCATTTATTTCTGATCTGATCTTTATGATTTCTTTCCTTCTACTAACTTTGGATTTTGTTTGTTCTTCTTTCTCTAGTTGCTTTAGGTGTAAGTTTAGGCTGTTTATTTGAGATTTTTTTGTTTCCTGAGGTAAGATTGTATTGCTATACACTTCCCTCTTAAAACTACTTTTGCTGTGTCCCAAAGCTTTTGGATTGTTGTGATTTCATTTTCATTTGTGTCTAGGTATTTTTTGGTTTCTTCTTTGATTTCTTCACTGATCCATTAGTTGTTTAGTAATATATTGTTTAGCCTCCATGTGTTTGTGTGTTTTTACAGGTTTTTTCTTGTAGTTGATTTCTAATCTCTTAGTGTTGTGGTCCGAAAAGGTGCTTGATATGATTTCATTTTTCTTAAATTTACCAACGTTTGCTTTGTGGCCCACCATGTGATCTGTCCTGGAGAATATTCCATGTGCACTTGAGAAGAATGTGTATTCTGCTGCTTTTGGATGCAGTGTTCTTTAAATATCAATTAAGTCCATCTGGTCTAATGTGTCACTTAAGGTCTGTGTTTCCATATTGATTTTCTGTCTGGATGATCTGTCCATTGATGTAAGTAGCAGTGTTAAAGTCCCCCATTATTATTGTGTTACTGTCAATTTCTCCTTTTATGGTTGTTAACATTTGCTGTATATATTGAGGCACTTCTATGTTGAGAGCATAGATATTTATGATTGTTATACCTTCTTGGGTTGATCCCTGATCATTATGTAGTGTCCTTTTTCTCTTGTAACTGTCTTTATTTTATTTTATTTTATTTCATTTTTATTTTTAAATTTTTAAATTTTTTTTTGTACACATTTAGTTTTATTGTAACAATTTTTTTTTTTTAATTTTTACTTTTGGCTTTGTTGGGTCTTTGTTTCTGTGCGTGGGCTTTCTCTAGTTGTGGCAAGCGGGGGCTACTCTTCATCACGGTGCATAGGCTTCTTGTTGCGGTGGCTTCTCTTGTTGCAGAGCATGGGCTCTAGGCGCACAGGCTTCAGTAGTTGCAGCACGTGGGCTCAGTAGTTGCGGCGCATGGGCTCTAGGGCAACGAGCTTCAGTTGTTGTGGCGCGTGGGCTTAGTAGTTGTGGCTTGTGGGCTCTAGAGCACAGGCTCAGTAGTTTTTGGTGCCTATGCTTAGTTGCTCTGCGACATGCGATCTTCCCAGACCAGGAATTGAACCCATGTCCCCTGCATTGGCAGGCAGATTTTTTTTCTTTTAATAAATTTATTTATTTATTTATTTTTGGCTGTGTTTGGTCTTCGTTGCTGTGCGTGGGCTTCTCATTGCGGTGGCTTCTCTTGTTGCAGAGCACGGGCTCTAGGCACGCAGGCTCAGTAGTTGTGGCATGCGGGCTTCAGTAGTTGTGGTGCACGGGCTCTAGAGCGCAGGCTCAGTAGTTGTGGCACACAGGCTTAGTTGCTCCGCGGCATGTGGGATCTTCCCAGACCAGGGCTCGAGCCTGTGTCCCCTGCGTTGGCAGGCGGATTCTTAACCACTGTGCCACCAGGGAAGTCCTGGCAGGCAGATTCTTAACCACTGTGCCACCAGGGAAGTCCTGTAACAGTCTTTATTTTAGAGTTTGTTTTGTCTGATATGAATATTGCTACTTCAGCTTTCTTTCGATTTCTATTTGCATAGGATACCTTTTTCCATTCCTTCACTTTCATTCTATATGTGTTCCTAGATCTGAAGTGAGTCTCTTGTAGACAGCATATATATGGGTCTTGTTTTTGTATCCATTCAGCCAGTCTGTGTCTTTTGGTTGGAGCATTTAATCCATTTACATTTAAGATAGTTATCAATATGTATGTTCTTCTTGCCATTAAAAAAAATTATTTAGGATTTGTTTTTGTAGCTCTTTTTTTTTCATTCCTCTTTTGTTCACTTGTGATTTGATGACTATCTTTAGAGTTGTGTTTGGATTACTTTTTCTTTAAGTGTGTGTATCTAGTGTAGATTTTTGGTTTGCGATTACCATCAGGTTTTGATATAGCAGTCTATATATATATATATATTTATATATATATATATATATATATACACACACATATATGTATGTGTGTGTATATATTTATACATACCCATGATTGTTTTAAGTTGCTGGTCTCTTTAATTTCAAATGCATTTCCAATATTCTGCATTTGTATTCTCATGATTGCTGATTTTTATATAATATTTTTGTGTGGACTGCTTCCTACTTTTACTGTATGTTTCCCTTTACTGGTGAGCTTTACCATTTGTAATTATCGTTTTTCTAGTTGTGACCTTTTCTTTTCTGCCTAGAGAAGTTCCTTTAACATTTGTTGTAAAGCTGGTTTGGTGGTGCTGAATTCTCTCAGCTTTTGCTTGCCTGATTTTTCCATCAAATTTGAACGAGAGCTTTGCTGGGTAGAGTATTCTTGGTTGTGGGTTTTTCCCTTTCATCATTTTAAATATATCATGCCACTCCCTTCTGGCCTGCAGAGTTTTTGCTGAAAAATCATCTGATAACTGTATGAGGATTCCCTTGTATGTTATTTGTTGCTTTTCCCTTGTTGCTTTTAATGTTTTTTTCTCTTTGTCTTTGATTTTTGTCAACTTGATTAATATGTGTCTTGGCATGTTCCTCCTTGGGTTTATTCTGTATGGGATTGTCTGCACTTCTTGGGGTTGAGTGAGTGGTTCCTTTCCCATGGTAGGGAAGTTTTTGACTATTATCTCTTCAAATATTTTTTCAGGCCCTTTCTCTCTCTTCTCCTTCCGGGACCCTTATAATGTGAATGTTGACGCATTTAATGTCATCCCAGTTGTCTCTTAGACTGTCTTCATTTCTTTTCATTTTTTCTTTTTCTTTATTCACACCACAGCTGTGATTTCCACCAATCTCTCTTCCAGAGAGATCATCACTTATTATAAGTAATAAGTAATAATTAGTAATAAGTAAGTAATAAGTAATAATAAGTAATAAGTAAGTAATAAGTAATTAGTAATAATAAGTAATAATTATCACTTATTCATTCTTCTCTCTCATTTATTCTGCTATTGATTCCTTCTTGTTTATTTTTCATTTCAGTTATTGTACTGTTCATCTCTGTTTGTTCTTTAAATTTTCTAGCTCTTTGTTAAAAATTTATTGTATCTTCTCCATCTGTGCCTGCATTCTTTTCCCGAGATGTTGAATCATCTTTACTGTCGTTACTCTAAATTCTTTTTCAGGTTGATTGCCTACCTCCACTTCACTTAGTTGTTCTTCTGGGGTTTTATCTTGTTCCTTTACCTGTAACATATTTCTCTGCCATCTTATTTTGTCTAACTTTCTGTGTTTGTGATCTCTTTTTCTCAGGCTACAGGTTTGTAGTTGCACTTGCTTCTGGTGTCTGCCCCTTGGTGGGTGAGGTTGGTCCAGGGGCTTGTGCAGGCTTCCTGTGGGATGGACTCTAGCTGCCCCCTGGTGAGTGGAGCTGGTTCTTGTCCCTCTGGTGGGCAGGACCATGTCAGGGCGTGTGTTTAGAGGCGGCTGTGCACTCAGGACAGATGTTAGGCAGCCTGTCTGCTGATGGTGGGGCTGTGTTTCCACTGTCTTGGTTGTTGGCTTGAGGCGTCACAACACTGGAGACTGCAGGCTGTTTGGAGGGACCAGGTCTCGGTGCCAAAATGACCACCTCCAGAAGAACTCACTCAGATGTGTATTCTCTGGGGTCTCTGCCAGCAGTGTCCTTGCCCCCACAGTGAGCCACAGCTGAACCCCACCTCCCCAGGAGACCCTCTAAGGCCCGCAGGTAGGTCTGGCCCAGGCTCCTATGGAGTCACTGCTTTGCCCTGAGTCCCAGTGCATGTGAAACCTTGTGTGTGGCCTCCAGTAGTGGAGTCTCTGTCTCCCCCAGTCCTGTGCAGCTCCTGTGCAGCTCAAGCCCCCCTGGCCTTCAAAGCCAAATGCTCTCGAGGCTCCTCCTCCTGATGCCAGACCCCCAGGCTGGGGAGCCTGACGTTGGGCTCAGAACTCTCACTCCTGTAGGAGAACCTCTGTGATATAATAATTTTTCAGTTTGTGGGTCGCCCACCTGGTGGGTATGGGATTTGATTATATCACAAAAGCCCTCCTCGTACTGCCTCGTTATGGCTTCTTGTCTTTGGTTGTAGAATATCTTTTTTGGTAGATTCCATTCTTTTTTGTCAATGGTTGTTCAGCAGTTAGTTGTGATTTTGGTGTTTTTGTGAGAGGAGGTGAGCTCAAGTCCTTCAACTCTGCCACCTTGTCTCCTCTTGAGTTGAATCTTTAATATATCTTTCATTTATTTCCTTTGCATTCTTTCCTATACCTTCTTAAAATGTAGAATATATTTATAAACGTTTTATATTCTTGTCTATTAATTATATCATCTTTATTATATCTGGGTAGGTTTTCATTGATTGATTTTTCTCCTCATTATGGGTCATCATTTCCTACTTTGATACATGCCTGTTTATTTTGGATTGGATGCCAAACACTGAATTTTATGTTGATGGGTGCTGGGTATTTTTTATTTCCATAGATATTCTTGAACTTTGTTCTCTGACAGTGCTAATT
Organism: Physeter macrocephalus; assembly: GCF_002837175.3. NCBI lineage: Eukaryota > Metazoa > Chordata > Mammalia > Artiodactyla > Physeteridae > Physeter > Physeter macrocephalus. The sequence continues at coordinate 66,362,638 of NC_041229.1, forward strand.
TACTTGTAAACATTTTGATCCTTTTGAGGCTTGCTTTTAAAAAGTGTCGTAAGTTTGATCCCGAATAGCCTTTAGATTAGGCCTAATTTGGTCCCACTACCGAGACAATACTGTTCTGTGTACTCTTATCTGAGCCCCGTGTATTATGAAATTTTTTTCATTCTGGCTGGTGGGAACTGAAGTGAGCTCCAGGGGTTCTTTCCTGTGGTTCTTTCCCTGCCTCAGGTAGTTTCTTCACATGCATATGCTGATGAGTACTCAGGGAGGACCACTACATATCTCTGGAGCATGCTATTTGCACATCTTTCTTCTCTTCAGTATTCTGCTCTGTAAATTCTAGCTGAATTGACGCACTTGAACTTCTAACCTTATCTTTTCAGCTCAGGAAGATTGCTGAACTTTAACTGGGTTCTCTCTCCCTGCACTGCAGCCTGGAAGGTGGCTTACCTTTTTTGTTTGTTTTCACAGGGATCACTGTCCTGTGTTACCTGTTATTTAATAATATTTAAAAACTATTGTTTCATATATTTCATCTCTTCTTTTTAGTTGTTTAAGGTGGAGAGGGTAAATCCAGTCTGCTATTTCATCTTGGCTCATAATGGAAGTTTTTTGGAGTTAACAATAAACAAGTAAAATATAAACAAATATATCAGGTGACTATAAGTATACTATGGAGAAACTTGAAGGAAGGGAGATGAAGAGGATTGCAATTTTCAATAGAATGGTGAGAAGAGGACCAGTTTGAGGAACTAGCTATTTTGGTTATTTTTTGCTTTATAATAGCCTACCCCCACACTTAATGACTTTTGCTCATGGACGTGCAATTTGGGCCAAGCTGAAGAGAGACAGCTTGTTCTGCTCTGCTAGGCATCAGTTGGGGCATCTGAAAGGCTGGGGTCTGGAATCATCTGAATACTTCCTCACATGTATGGTTGTTGATGCTGGTTGCCAGATGGGATCTCAGTTGGGTTGTGGCTAGAACATCTACACATGACCTTTCCATGTGGCTGCTTGGCTCCTACACAGCATAATGGCCAGGTTCCAAGGGTGAGCATCTGAAAGAGAGCCAGGAAGAAGCTGTGTTGCCTTTTCTATTTTCTAGCCCAGCCTTGAAAGTAATGTTATGTATCACAGGAAGTCACTAAGGCTGGCCAATATTAAAAGGGACTGGACTTAGACTCCTAATCTTGCTGGGAGGCATGTCAAAGAATTTGTGGACACATTTTAAAGCCATCACAATGATACTTGAAAAAAGAAGGTTAAGGATATCTAGAGGAAGAGCATCCCAGGTACAGTGTACAGAAATGCAAAGACTCTGAGGCTGGTGGATACCTGATGGTTTAGGTGTGTTTATTTTGAATTTTCCCTGTACAGTGTCATCTCCTTGAGGGCAAGGGCTTTTGTTCACTGCTATTTTCTCAGCACTAAAACAGTGTTTGACAGATAGTTGTAGTTTAATTCTTATTTGTGGAAGAGATAGCGTATTGGCAGCAGGGATCAAAAAATCCTAAAAATGAGTACATAACCTTTGATCTAGAATTCTTTCTTTAGGGAATAAACTTTAGGGAAAAAAATTGTACAAATAAGCAAAGCTGTAGTGAAAATTTGAAGGTGTCTAAATGCCCATTAATAGATTAGTTAAATAAATTATGTTTTGCCTATATAATGGAACACTGCAATTTTTAAACTAAATGTTTTGACCCAGAAAGATGAGTGAGTGTTGAGGGAAAAGGAGCAGAATTCAAATGATGGTGTTCGGAATGATCTTTTTTGGTTAATAATCTTTATATAATGTATGCATAAAATGGAGAGGGATCTAATAGGATGTATATCACATTTTTAATAACTGCCATAGGAGTTATTTTAGACTTGCTTGTCAAAAGAATATGTATTACTATTATAATAGAAATACATTTCTATTATAAAAGCAAATGAGGTAAAATTTTTAAATTGATATAGAATAGTATCTAAGCTACTGTGAGTGATAAAAAGCACCTTTTAAAACAATATGTTGGGTTCTTTTTGTTAATTAAAGAAGGTGGAGGAAAACGAAATTTGTACAGAAAAAGTGTGGGATGTAAAATCAAGGTTTTCAAGAGATTACCTCTTGATTATAGGTTATCCTTATTTCCTTTTATATATTTCTGTATTTTCTTGATTTGCTAAAATAAGCTTGTTTTAAAATAGGGAAGAGATATTAAAAGAAAATAGCTGTAGGGGTAATGTTAAGCAGTTTTACTTAAATAGTATTTATAATGTGAAAAATCTAAATTTATAAGGTAGCAAAATCGGGGATCTTTTGGTTTCCTTGCAGAGTTCCTTTAATGGTCTCAAAATAGTGACTTAGAAAGAGAAAGACAAATACTATATGATTTACTTATATGTGGAATCTGAAAAACTGAACTCTTAGCAACACAGAACAGATGGGTGGTTGCCAGAGATGGAGGATGGGAGTTGTGTAAATAGGTGAAGGTGGTCAAAAGGTACAAACTTCCAGTTATAAGATAAGTAAGTTCTGAATGTAATATACAGTGTGATGACTATAGTTAACAATACTGTATTGTATATCTGAAAATTGCTAAGGAGATAGAACTTAAAAGTTATTACTACAAGGGCAAAAAATTTGTAACTGTGAGATGATGTATGTTAACTAAACTTATTGTAGTAATTAATCATTTTGCAGTATATACGTATATCAAATCATTATGTTGTACACCTTAAAACTGTTAAAGTTATATGTTAATTATATCTCAATAAAACTAGGAAAATATGACTTAGAACATTTGATTTATACACAATTCTGAAGCTACTACTCTTTGTTAAAATGTGGTTGTTTTCCATGTTAATATTATTTTTTATCACCATAATGTAGGTTTTCAGTAACCTTACAAGAGTAATTGAGGGGCTTCCCTGGTGGCGCAGTGGTTGAGAATCCGCCTGCCAGTGCAGGGGATACGGGTTCAAGCCCTGGTCCAGGAAGATCCCACATGCCATGGAGCAGCTAAGCCCGTGTGCCAAAACTACTGAGCCTGTGCTCTAGAGCCTGCGAGCCATAACTGCTGAGCCCGCGTGCCACAACAACTGAAGCCCGTGTACCTAGAGCCCGTGCTCTGCAACAAGAGAAGCCACTGCAATGAGAAGCCCGCGCACCACAATGAAGAGTAGCCCCCACTTGCCACAACTAGAGAAAGCCCACGTGCAGTAACGAAGACCCAACGCAGTCAAAAATAAATAAATAAAATAAATAAATTTATTTTTAAAAAAAGAGTAATTGAGGCCTAAGATTAATTTATGAATGAAATCTTAGATGATATAATAATACTTTTAATTCATACATATTTTGTTGCAAAAATGTTTTTAAGTTAATTGTTCTCATTTCACTGTCTTACCTCTTTATTTTAAAGAAATAATTTGTAATTCATTTTGTTCTTACACACCATAGGATGTGTTTTGGAGATGCAGACAAAATATCTTTGATGAAATGAAGAAGAAATTTTTACAGGTAGACTGCTGATGTAATTGCTTTAGTGTGATAATCAGCAGAGCAAGTAACAGCATGTTAGTATTTTTATTTAATAACAAGGCATGTCTTAAGTTTTATGCTTGTTTGACTATTTTATTTCTACCTGATTTTATTTATTTTTCATTTTGTTTATTTATTTTACCTGATTTTAATAATAAGGAAGTCACCTTAAATGAATATATGTCTGATAGTACCTTGTCTTTAACAAGTGAATGAGGTGGAAAACTGATATAAAAACTATAGAACCTTTAGTTTTGATTTTTGGGTATAATAGTTGTCTATTTTTTACAGATGTATTTATTTTCTGAAATATTAATAGTGCTGGGATTAAGTTAATAATTTACAGAGTCAAAACCCAGACATCTTACTTGAAGAATTAAATAGAACTGTTACCTTCCTGACAACCTGTATGCACTACAAACCTAAACATTCCTGTGATGCAGCATCCCTTTCTAACCTTTACTTAATACCTCACTTTCCTCAGGTCCCTTTAGCTCTAAGTTCAAGGTTCTTTATTTAATCTCTTCTGTCCTCTTCAGGTGATCTCTGGCAAGAGGCCACGTAGAAAAATATCATGTAACATTTTAGGGTTTGCTGGGGGAGTTGGAGTGGAGTGAGGGAGAATCTTAAAAATAAAATAATCTTTTTCTCATGTAAGTTAAGACTCCCAGCACTACCCCAGGAATTGTTACTTGTTAAGGTAAAAATGCACAGTCTGAATGAGGCTGATAAATTTAATAAACTTCAGGGAGCAAAAATATTTATACCATCAATTTTTTTTTTAGTCTGTGGCAGTATATTAGCCGTGAACTGTGGATACCCAGAAGGGTAATGCTCTAAGGCTTAATTTCTTAGCTCATAGCAGTGTCTTTATCAAGTAGTAGATAAAATGGACTCTGTGTGTGTGTGTGTGTGTGTGTGTGTGTGTGTGTGTGTGTGTGTGTGTGGGTGCATTTTTAAGTTTGCAACCATAGTATTATCATTTGTAATAACACTGAAAGGAAGAAAGTCTTGAGAGAAAATGGGTTGACTATTAAATTTAGAGGTAAAGATGTCCCTTTGTAATGTTTTAAAATTATTCATATTAATTTTTTTCTTAGAAAAATCTTAATCTTGATAACTTTGAATTGTGTTTGATATTGTTTTCTGCATGCTAATGCCATTCTAAATATATGCATTAATTATACACCTTGTTTTGTGTTTTTTAATAAGAAACACGGAGTATTTTTTTATGAAACAAAAATTATGATGTTAACTTCAGAGAACTCAGATTTGAACTTAGAACTGTTTGGAATGCCAAGAATAGGAGACAAGATGACTTGAGAGGCTCTGAGATTCCTTAGACAGAACCATCTGTGTTGACCACTTCTAGATGTTCCTACAGTGACCGTATCTTTGGAAGAAATATATGTTTTCATTGTTTTTATCCCAGTATGTTTTACCTTTTGTAAATAAGACTGTCATTTTTGTTTGTTTTGTATTTTCAAGGATTCTTTTTTCAGACTTTGCTGGGAAATCTGGCTTTGTTTCTGCATAGAGCACAAAGACAGAACACTCTCTTAGCATATAGTGTTAATGTAACTGCTGTTGACTTTCCCCTTTTTCTCACAAGTGTAATATTGCTATGAGTTGCCCACCAAATAAGTAGTTTTAATTTTATACTTTGTACCTTTTTCGTAATTGGCCAGATTTTCTGTGTAGGGAACTTTGTGCCCTTCTAATAGCTCACCTAATATAGATGAAATGTTTTCCCAAGTGGGACATGCTTTAGGCTTTTCTAAAACTTTGCATTTGTTTTTCTTACCTGTTTTCTCCTATTCATTATAGAACTTTTACTAACTCAAAAATTGTGCTCCCTTCCCTAAATTATGATGTGTCTTCAGATGCTTTACCTTAATGTTGGGTGTAGTGCTTACATGGAACCCCCGCCACCAACCACCATCACTAATACCACCATCACCACATTCTTCCCAACTAGCACTTGCATGTGCTTAAATTTATTTAGGTGTGTTTCTGTTATCTATTACTGTGGAACAGCCTACCCCAAAACTTAGTGGCTTAAAACAACTAGTTTATTTGCTCACAATTCTGTGGGATGGAATTTGGGCAAAGGCTTAGCCAGTCAGTTTTTCTGCTTCACATGGCATCATCTGGGATCATTACTTGGCTGCATTTGGCTGGTGACTGGCTTTGGATGGAATGTCCAGGAAGGCTTTTCTTATCAGGCACCCCAGTGCTCCACTAAGTGGCCACTTTCTCTCTGGGTGGATTGTTAGGGTTTTAACACAGCATGGTGGTCCCAGGATAAATGGATTTCTTTTGCCTGGCTGGCTTATAAGAGGAACATTCCAAGAGGTGCAAAAGCAGAAGTTACCTGCTTTAAATCACACAGTATCACTTCTATCACATTCTGTTGGTCCTAGTTGGCCACAAGGCCAGCCCAGATTCATGGGAAGAGAAAAAAGAAAAAGAGTGGCAAAGAATTTTTAGCCATCTTTAATTTACCTCAAGATGGTGAGTTTTTTGCTTTGGGCATAAGTAGGACCAATCAGGGGTAGAACTCCAAAGAAATTAAGAAGAAAGAGGACACCCGTATTTTCCCAGTTCTAAGAAATACTTTTTTACATTTAAGTATTGTGGAAATCTGTATGCTTAGTATAATATTGTAGAATTTTTTTTTCTCTTGAAAAGCTATAATAAAAAGATTGGTACAACCTTATTGATGAAATCTTAAAATTGGAAAAAAAAAATTTTCTTATTAATTCCCAAATTGGGAGACGGGGAGGAAAGAGATTTTGCCTCTGTAATTATGTGGGCAATCATGATAACAAAAATTCAGATGTAATCTATGGTGATGGCTATGTAGTAGATTAAATTAGGACTGAAAAATGGGCCAGGAGGTTGAGTATAAAGTAATAAGATTTACACGTGGCTACCTTAGAACTTTAAAGGTCAGAGTTTTTCGTTTGTTTAAATTATCCTAGAATTGAATTCAAGAGTAATATGTGATTGGCCCAGAAATTCTTATAGGAATCTTAAGAAGAAACAGAAGAGTGCACAAAGTTTTATATAGGTATTCATCACAAAATTATTTCTGAAGTGTAATAAAGTCTAGCTCAAGAGTCAGTAAAATTAAATTGATGGAACAAATTATTATTAATTCATGTAATAAAATATTATTCAATTGTTAAAATGATGAGTTAGAAAAAGTTTGACAAGGAAAGGTTACATGATATATTTATAAGTAAAGAAATAGGTTTCAAAACAGCATGTGTATCTAACGAATGTTTGTGTTTAAAAAGTGTGTGTGTATATGTCTTTGTGTTTGCGTAGGAAAAATATTTGGAAGAATATAGACCAAAATGTAATAGTTATCTCTGTGTTATGAATTACAAATGATTTCCACTTTTTCCTTTATACTCTTCCTATTTTGTTTTTTTTTGGCTGCGCTGCGTGTCATGTGAGATCTTAGTTCCCTGACCAGGGATTGAACCCACACCCCTGCATTGGAAGCGCAGAGTCTTAACCACTGGACTGCCAGGGAAGTCCCTATACTCTTCCTATTTCAAAAAAAGGAACAAAATTACTTATGTGCGATGCACAGAAAAGAAAGCTATTGTCATTAAAAAGAATAAAAGGCATACATAAGATTAAATTTTGTGTTTACAATAGTACATTAGCCTTCAGATGAGGTTCCATTGGGGTTAATGTTACCCACATCTGGGTGTGGAAGGAGAGGAGGCTGGAGTGCCTGTACCTTGCACTCACTTATTTAAGGAAAGAACCAGGAACTGCTGATGGCCATATGTTACCATATCATCATTCTTATGTATACTGTTATGTCAGCAGTTCTGATTTCTGAATTCTTAGGTAGAGTTCTCTTGCTTGGACCGTCAACTTCAACTTATCTGAAGCTTTAAAATCTGGCAGCTGTAGTGCTTTTCACCTGGAAAACTTGAGTCTGCCTCTGAAGTATACTGTTGAAAGTGTAAAAGCGGATTTTTTTTTTTTTTTTTTTTTTTTTTTTTT
>NC_041229.1:66370396-66389638 GCF_002837175.3 Physeter macrocephalus
GGCCCAGCCGCTCCGCGGCACGTGGGATCCTCCCGGACCGGGGCACGAACCCGCACCCCCCGCATCCGCGCATCCGCAGGCGGACCCCCAACCACTGCGCCACCGGGGAAGCCCAAAGCGGATCTTTTGTAGTTGAAATTGATTTAGAGTTTCTCGTGCCTTCATTGTGAACCAGGGTTAAAAAGGGTCCACTTTATGTTTCTCAGTTTGAGATTAAAATGTGTAAAACCATCTATTACAAGTGTTAATATAACACCTTAAGCTTATAGCTGAAGGCTTTTTTGTTCTTTGTTATCCAGTTTTTTTTTTGGTTTTTGTTTTTTGGGTATTTTTTGTGGTACGCGGGCTTCTCATTGTTGGGGCCTCTCCTGTTGCGGAGCACAGGCTTCGGACGCACAGGCTCAGCGGCCGTGGCTCACCGGCCCAGCTGCTCCGCGGCATGTGGGATCTTCCCGGACCGGGGCACGAACCTGTTTCCCCTGCATGGGCAGGCGGATTCTCAACCACTGTGCCACCAGGGAAGCCCTGTTATCCTGTTTATTTTATTAAAAATGTATTCTTCTTTATTTTGTTTTTAAATGGGTTATTATTGGTAATTAAATATTTTGACTTGTCTGAAATATAGTGCTAGCCAATCTTAAACATTATACTTCTTTTATAGCAACTTATTTCTGTTTTAAACTAATTGGATTAACCTTAGTTTAAGTAATCTCTTACAAACCCAGAATTATATATGGTAGAAACAAATTGTAATTGTATTACCCTGCCAAACAAACAAACAAAAATACCTTGTGGTGGTCCTGTCTTTAATACAAGTCAATGATAATAACTATTCTTATTTAAAAATGGATAATATAGAAGTAACAAAAGATTGAGGTTAATATTATTGTGTTTTTTAAAAAAAAGGTGAGAAATACATTCTTGTATACAGTACCGGTTTGTACAGTTCATATTTGTGCAAAGCCTTTTATGGGGATAGCGAGAGGTCCCTCAGATAATGACTGCTGACCTAGACTTTGAGGGAAAGCAAGAGATTTACATGATCAGATTTGCTTATTAAAATACTGTTCTGGATTGAAGGAAGATGAGATTGGAAGAAACTATTGCCATGATCTTAAGGTAAGATTCTGATTGCTGCAGGCAGGATTAAAGAGAAAAGGAATAGTTCAAGAGATACTCAGATGATAGAAATGATAGAATTTGGTGATTATGTGAGTTGAAGAAGAGGGAAGAAATGAGGAAGGTGCTCCTCTCTGGTTTCAGCAGCTGATAGATGATGGTACCATTATTTGAGTTGGGCATTGCAGGAGGAGGAAAAGAACTTCTTTCACCAAAGTGCCTGATGTAGGCTACTACTGCTGTGGAAGATAGGTAAAAGAGTCACGTCCTTCAACAGCTTGAGGGAAGGCATAGCTTCTTTGAGAAAGTCTCCTTTAAAATTTTTTTCTCTGATTTATGTACTAGATAAAAAAGAATGAAAAAATTTGTGACCCTAACTCCCTTCTATGTTGGTAATTGAAAAGTATTTTTTCCTTGCTTTCCTTTATCCCTCTGCTGGCTGATCTGTTTGGGTAAGCTTCTCAGCTCCTAACACACTGATAAATGGGGCTTTTGGACTTTTGGTCTGTGGGTACAACAAACTAAAGGTCAGGATGCCTGATTGCTTTTATCCTTTAGTTATGGATTTTGCAATCTTAGACAATTCTCATTGCATTTCTACACAGTTCTCTTTCTGTTTCATCAGGAAACCCAGAAATGCTTGATTTGACTGTGCTAGCATAGTAGTGACACATTTTTAAGGATCAGATTTTGTTATTTTCAACTGAAAATTGCTCAGGTAAACTTGTCTTCATGGGCTTGTTGATCATTGATTTACAGCCTTAAAAGGTGAAAGCAAATATCCACAAGACCAATGGTTGATTCTTAAATATACCCCAGTTTTTCCAAAACAAACATATATGGTGCTTTATATGTTTGACATATCCATTAGAGTATATTTCAGCCATAAAACAGTAGTATTCACACAGAGAAAATAGTATTTTGTGGGGTTTTTTTTTCATTTAATCATAGAAAACATTAATAATTATACTTTTCCTTTAAAGATAAATAGTATATTTTTTTAAATTTCAGGTAGAAAATGCTGCTGAAGAACCAAGAGTCTTATGTATAATACAAGATACTACTAATTCAAAGACAGTGAATGAACGGATCACTTTAAATTTACCAGCTTCTACTCCTCTCAGAAAGCTCTTTGAAGATGTGGCCAACAAAGTAGGCTACATAAATGGAACCTTTGATTTGGTGTGGGGGAATGGAATCAATTCTGCTGATATGGTAAAACTCTAAACTGAAAGCATCTTCTCTTAAGCTGCTAATAATATTATAGTCATTATTGTTGTTGTTTTTAATAGTATACTAAATCCTGGAACCCTTCTTAATATTGTAAGCAGGACTGTAGAGTCTATGTGCAACTCGATATTTGGATCCCTCTTCATCGCTTTACTTTCATTCTAGATTCAGCATTTGATTATCTTAAAGTTTGCACAATGTCATTTCATAAGTTTTTTTATTCATGTAAGATGATTATCATAATATTGTGTCATCTATGGAAAATTTTCCAAGATTTACTGAATGGGATATTCATTTTAAATATTTAAGTGAAAAAAGCAGGATATAAAATCATATGTATTTTATAATCTAATTTTTGGAAAAGAAGAGAAAATGTATATAGAAAGAAAAAAGTAATAGAAGGACTTACACTCCAATATTAACAGAAATTATGCACCAGATAGAGTGGTGAACACCTGATCAGGAAGGTTGGTGGTATCATGACTTCAGCTTCAAAGACCTCACAGTAAAGTTTTAGAGACAGGTATATCAAAAAATAATTACACTAACATGTTTTAAGTATTATTAAGTATGATTTATGAGTATGCTGTAAGTGCAAAGAGGAGGCACAGACCAATTTTGCATGGGAGAGTGGCAAAGGGGACTGTTGAGTTGGATCTCATCTGTATTTTAGAATAGTATTCTAAATAGTCTTTTTTCTTTCCTCGCAGTCCAAATTCACCCTGCATACGATTGCTAGAATTATCTTCAGTCATCTTAAATCATAGTACTCCTGTCACCTTCCAGTTTAGAAATCTTTAATGACTGCTCACTGCCCTGATTAAAAGTCATATTCCCTAAGTTAGCATTCAAGACAATCGGTCTTTTAAATCTAATCTTAGCTCTCAGATATTGGACTAATTTATTTTCTTAATACAAAATTTTATACTTCTCTATCTCTATGTTTTTGCTTATGTTACCTCTTCCTGTCCGATACCATTGCTGCACCTAAGTTTTCCAGGAAAATACCTTTAAAGGCAAATGAATTGAATGTGTATCCTGATCGTATTTGGAAGGCATAGTTTTAATTGGCTCTGCAGAAGAATAAAAGGTGTTGGGTGTTGCTTGATTTGCCTTTAAAATTGATGATATTTTGCCTTCTATTCCGTAATATATTTATGATTTTTAAAAATGTAGAGCTAGTGTTTTTAAATGGGAAAAGAATCTGAAAAAGAATAGCTATATGTACAACATATGTATAATCGAATCACTTTGCTGTACACCTGAAACTAACCAACATTGTAAATCAACTATAATATAAAATAAAAATTTTTTTAAAAGTGTACTTACAAAAAAAAAAAACCTAGTGTTTTAAATTAGCCAGCTTTCCCCCTATGAAATTGGTCAGTAAAACTGGTTGTCCAACAAGTTATACAAAGAGAAATGATATTTAATCTGAAACTTTGAATATTCTTTTACATTACTGTATAACTTCTAGTGTTGCCTCTTTTTTGATTTATAGGATAGTTCTATACTGTCTGCCCAAGTCCTGTTTATCTCTTACTTTTTTTTTTTTTTTTTTTTTTTTTTGTGGTATGCGGGCCTCCCCCTCTTGTGGCCTCTCCCGTTGCGGAGCACAGGCTCCGGACGCGCAGGCCCAGCGGCCATGGCTCACGGGCCCAGGCGCTCCGCGGCACATGGGATCCTCCCAGACCGGGGCGCGAACCCGGTTCCCCTGCATCAGCAGGCGGACGCGCAACCACTGCGCCACCAGGGAAGCCCTATCTCTTACTTTTAAGAAGCCTTACTTGATGTTTCTTCATGCCACTTTAAAAGTAATCTTTCTCTTTGTCCTCCTGTTGCACTTTTTATTCTGCTATGCCACTTATAGTCTTTTTATTATAGTTGTTATTCATTTGTGTCTTTCCACTTGATAGAATGTATTTTGATGTCTAGGACCTCATAGCATTAGTTTTGTATCCTCCAAAGATACTATCCCTAGGCACTCAAAAAGTGTTTGTTAAATTAACATCTGCTCTAGCACTATGCCAGGATTAACTATTTTTCTTTCTTCAGCTGTGACTGTTCTTACGTACTTAATTTTTGTGTCTTAATATGCCTACCGTACATTTCTACGAGTATACTCTTACCTGCTTACTGTACAATGCTGCATGTATGCTTCTTTGAAAACCTAATTCATTTACCTATTCACCATCTCATACACACAGACACACATTTATTGAGGTAAAACCCCTGTGTGTTCTAGCTGTATCATCTGATCTTTTATGCCTGAGAGACACTGATCTGGTTCCTGCCAGAGAATATAAGGGACCCAAAGATACCTTTCTTCCTTTCAAGTGGCTTCTCTTAGCTTCTGATTCTCTGTCCTGTTTTTCTCATGGATTTCTAGATGCGATCCAAAGTGAGATTATATGTTTATCTTATTAACACTTATTTTGTGCTTACTGTGTACCTAGTATTGTTCTGATACTAGACTTTATACAAATATAACCTCATTTAATCCTTTTAACCACACTATGAGGTAAGTGCTATCACAGCCTCATAGGTGAGGAAACTGAGTCATGAGGAAGTGAAGTAACTTGTGCAGAGTCACACAAATAGCAAGTGGCAGGATCTCTTATAGTTAATATTTTTGTCCTTAATACCTATGCTTTTATATAATGTTCATTTTGTAAGAAATAAAGGCATCTCCATAAAATAAGTCCTTCTAAGGAGATATTCCTCATGTCTTTGAAACATTAAAAACATTTCTTAATGAACAAAATAGTTTTAAAACAAAAGAGTAGGGCATTCATCCCATCCCTCATTTTTCTCAACAGTGGACTGGAGAGAGTGAGTATGGCTCACACTCTCTCATATTGGGTGACTATGGCTTGGAGCATGCAGAGCTCTGTCTCTCATCCACCAACTAGAATGTATCAGAATGACAGCCAGGGTTTAAATTGCCTACCAGATAAAAGAGGTAGGTGAAGACTAAACATGTTAGATGTTTAGTTTTCAAAGGAGTGATCACTTCTATCACCCTGGGGTCATCTGAATCCTGCCTGGCAGTGGACTTGAAATAGGTATCATTTACTAGGACAGGCTTTTCCTTTGAGGGTCTTTCTGAAGTTGCCCATTTTTTAATGTTACATAATTATTTGGGTTGGGTTGCTTAGTATGTTTCCTTATGTGGGAATTCTCATTATATTCCTATATCAAAACATGTTTTTACAGTTTTTAGTGATATAAAATAATCTTTAGTTAATTTTCATGAAAACCCATTGAATACTATATTGCATACATTTTAGAGGACATCAAAACAAATGTTTACAATTCTTTTTTTGTGTAGTACTTTAGTTTTTTAGATGTTGAGAAATGTGAACAGCTGGGATACCTGTCAATATATGCCCTGTCACTGGGCTTAGCCATCGCAGTTCCTGAATAGATGAGTTAATTCCAAGCCTAGATTAACAGAATTTATCAGAATCTTCATTAAAAAAAAATACTGTTTAAGCCCAATAATTATAGATATGTGCCTATTTACATATTACTTGTTTTATTTTATTATTATAATTAATGTTTCTCATAGTCTGAGATATCTTATTTTATGCCTGTAGGCTCCACTGGATCATACCAGTGACAAGTCTCTTCTTGATGCTAATTTTGAGCCAGGAAAGAAGAACTTTCTGCATTTGACAGATAAAGATGGTGAACAGCCTCAAATACTGCTGGTAAGCTCTTTAGAAAGCCCTATAGTCATAATTTTTGTGCACTGTCACCTACTACTTGGGAAGCAGTTTTCCAAAGGAAGGAGGAGAGATGTGTTTTGCAATTTATGTATAATAAATTATTTTTCTGTTTTCTGTTGGCCTGTTACAAGTATGTATGTTAACATGGTTACACTGGGCATCCATAGCACTTTGTTTGTGTATATAGTCTCTTGCCACACAGAGGATCACCACTAGAACAGGGATGGGGATGGGTCTAGGATCTCCTACTGTGTTTCAGTGGCCTTTTGTTTGGTTAAGGATTTGCTTGGTTTTTGTAAATCTTCGGCGGTTTTGCCCAGGTTTTCTGGTATTTTGGTAGAGGAACAGACCCCCAGAATTATCTACTCTGCTGTTTTTGCTCCCACTCCCCGTCCCCCACCCCCCATTTTTTTTGGAATGACTAGTTTGTAAATTCTATGCTTTATTTCTGTTCTTTTAGTGTTTGCTGCAATTCATATTTCAATAGCCTTTCCTGTCTGGTTCAGTGGCTTTAGTGATCGTCAAATCTAGTAACTCCCAATTTGAGAGAGATAACATTGAAAAAACCTGGTCTGATTTACCTTGCTGCTTTACAGACTGAGGAAACTCACAGAGTTTATGGACTTTTTCAGAAAGCTTCTCTTTAATGAAACTTTCCTCAGGAAAAGTTCTTCTGTTTGATGCTTTTCATTTAGAAGTCTATTGTGAATTAGAATGCCTCTCTGGACAGTAGACAGTAATTAAACACAGGACATCCATACAGAAGCAATGCCAGAATATATTCTGACTTCCCTTAATCTCATTGTTTATTTTTATGACATCATGAGAAGATTTTGATTAGTCTGAGTGACATTGAAACTAAATTAGCTATTAATTTGGGGATTCATGTTTTAAAATGCTTAGTAATTAGTCGTCAGCTCTTAGTTGCTTGTGCTGATTTTATATCCCTTACTCCCTTTGGACATCTTCCTCATTAATAGGAAGTTTCTTAATGGAGGCAATAGGAAACTATCCATTTCATTCAATACTTATTGAGTGTCCCCTACCTTTCAGGCCTACTTAGCAAGGATGATGTAAAAATAAATGATAAACTCTGTCATTAAGGAGTTCACAATTGTACTCTGATTAATTAGTACCAGAAATCTCCTCTCTCATGTAAACAAAATTTGAAAAAGAATTAAATAAAATTGAGAAAGTAAGAACTTTGGAAGGAGACCTAAGCATTTTTCCAAAATGTGTTATATTGGGCATCTTTCAAACCTTCCTACAGGAAATAGTGAGGGTATATAATTTGAATGTCTTGGTGGTACCAGTAATGCCTTGTCTTTTTTTCTTTGCCTCAGGAATTAGTATGCCTTTTTTCATTGTTTTAGCAATATTTACCACTCAGTAAATATTGGTTATGCTGCATTTTAGGAGGATTCCAGTGCTGGGGATGACAATGTTCATGACAAATTTATAGGTCCACTTCCAAGAGAAGGTTCTGTGGGCTCTACCAGTGATTATGTCAGCCAAAGCTACTCCTATTCATCTATTTTGAATAAATCAGAAACTGGTAAGATATATTATTGTTGTCATTGTTGTATTTTCATAAAATCATAGGGCATTAATCCAGAGTAATCTTAGCGATCTCAAGCCTAATCTTCTCATTTTATGGATTAGAGAAAACAGACCCAGAGCAAGATCACTAGTTAACAGTAGCAAAGTTAGAACAAGAATGTGGTTTTCCCTTTCCCTCAACCCATTGTTATTTTTACTGTATTGTTACTGCCATTATTTAGTAATAAATATTAAATACTGGATTTTGAAGGAAGACTTTTTCTGTTTGATAATTTTCTATCTTGAATTTAATCTTAAATTTTTGAAGTTGACTTCCTCTGGAAAGGAACGTATCTCCGTGTGCATTGGAATAGACTATGGCAAATACTTTCATATGGAAACAGATGGGCCAGGCTTATTTTATCAGAACTACTGTGTTATCTTCTAGTTTAATCTAATCATATGTTTGAAATTAATCATGTAATTAAAAAATTCCTGTTAGCTTTTTTCTGAATATGTTTAAACCTATATTTTTGAGTTTTTTTCAATTTATTGAGCTAATGGAATTGCTTTATTTATGCAGTTTTATATTTATTTATACATAAGACTGGTTAATTGCCTGAAAATCTGGATACTTTCACATATCATTTTATCTTAAAACATTTTCAGTAGGTAGTATTCATGTTAAAAGAAATGGAAACAGGCTTAGAGAAGCCTTTGATTATATAGCTAGTTAATGGTATTTCATGTTAGGTATGGCTTCAGAGTGTTTACTCTTAGAACTTTAAAACAGAGATGACTGTAAATATTAGACACAGATATCTAGTATAAAAAGAAAACTGTAGAGTAATATTGTAGATTTTGTTTTAATGTGTTCTGTAATCTTCCACTTACTATATTTTGTAGTTGAAATGTAGAATGATTTCCTCATAGCTAATCTTTTGTACAGGCTTAATGGTGTATTTGTTCTGAAAATGGTAAAAGCTGGTCGTGTTTGGTATTTAGGATCATTTATATCAATAGAACTTTTTGCAGCAAACTACCAAGAACAAAAGAGAATGACAAAGTATCTTTTCTCATTATACTGTCTAGAGAATAGTGATTCTCAAATTTTTATTTCTTTAAAAATCATTTTGAGATACTTGTTAAAAATGTAGGTTCTGAGGCATTACTCCTCCAAATACTAAGTTGCTCTGCAGTAGACTGGATAAATTGCGTTTTTAAAAAATAGATACCCTAGATTATTATGAGATAGTTGGAATACTTAGAGAAAGTTCCAGATTTAACAAGTCAGGATTCTTGAAATTTTTGCTGTTTATTCTGACAACCAACTCAGTCCTTATGCAAGAAGTATTTATAGAACTCCTACTTTGTGCTGAGTACTGTATGGCTCTCTGATGCCTGTAAATTCCTAGAGACTAAAGCATACTTCAAAAAAAAAAAGTTCTCCTAAAAAAAAAAAAAAGTTCTCCTATATTACGAATGTAATACATGTTCATTGTCGTATTGTAAAATGAAAAAGGTGGAAATCACTTTTTTTTTAATAGTACTGACAGTACTGTTAACAGAGACTGCTTTAATGATTTTGCTTATTTTTGTCTTATCTTTCCTTCATCTGAATGCTTTTAAGAAAATGGGGAAATCATGTTGCAAGCAGACTTTTAATATATATTTTTTTGTGTAATACTATATGAGGATCATTTTTCAATGTTATTAAATAGTATTTTAATATGGGTTTTAAGTGGCCGAAGAATAGTGTTTCATTATATGATTTAGATAGTTAAACTGTAATTATTACCTATGTTATGATGAACATACTTATACATAAGTTTTTATTTTCATCTGTGATTATTTCCTTAGAGTAAGTTCCTAGAAATTGAATTACTAAGTTGAAATTTATTTAAAATATTTTTAGAGGACTTTGATATACATTGCCATGTAATCATAGTCTTCATTCCCAACTATTGTTCCTCATACAGCTCTTTTCCCTACCAGTACATTTTCCTCTGGTGTTCTGGGGTACTGCCTTTCTGAATTAAAATAATCTGTACACATCCAAAGGAGCTGGGGTTCAAAAAGTGTTCTTTTTAAAAAATATTTTTTTATTTGTTTATTTGCACCAGTTCTTAGTTGTGGCACACAGATCTTTGTTGCTGCATGTGGGATCTTCATTGTGGCACGCAGGATCTTTAGTTGTGGCATGTGGGATCTTTTTAGTTGCGGCATGCAGGATTTAGTTCCCTTAGCTCCCTGACCAGGGATAGAACTCGGGCCCCCTGCATTGGGAGTGCGGAGTCTTAACCACTGGACCACCAGGGAAGTCCCAAAAAGTGTTTTGTTACTGACTATTGAATTTGCATTTTCCTTAAGACATTATTGTAAATGTACAAAATGTTTTTATTGAAAAATGCTCTCATGATTTCAACTCAGGGCTGTAAGAAAACATTTCTCCATAATGCAGTGAGGCTGAGGACTTAACATATTCTTTCCTGTCTCCCTTGCCTACCAACTGCTCTGGTAGCCAGCCACTGTTGTTAGGAGATGGTTGGGTGTCGGGGGGACTTTAAGGAATAAGGAGTGGATTGAAGGCTGATGTGGACTCTCAGGTGATTAGAAACCACATGACTGAGGTATTTCATCATTTAAAACCGAGATATCTTTCCTTGGGCAGTTTCTTTCACAATTCTTTTTGTTTTATTTTATCTACTTTAGGAGTTGGCCAGTTTCATTCTACTTCATTTGACCTGTTCGAGTTCTCGTTCATTTCTTGTTGGTTCTGTTCAGGATTTCTTTCTGCATTTGCCCTCTGCAGAATGGCATATGTTCTTATGTTCTTCTCCCTTAACTAGCTTGTACTTAAAATATTGATTCATAACTATTTCAGGTAGAGGACCCACTGATAACAGTTATCATTTGAAATTTGCTGATTTAGACAATGCATAATGACAAAAGATTTCTAGTCAGTAACATTTTATCTTACTAATCTCACTAAAACCTTCATACTTTTGGAAAATAGTAGTACATTTATTTGAGACACTGTTCATTCTGTTTAAATATGGTGCTGAGTCAGGTACAAAAGACCATAGGTTTCTATATGATTCTTATTGCTAGTGGTAAAGTAAACAGCAGTGGCAAAAATTATTACTCCCTCCTTCCCTTAAACCCCTCCCCCCACCACCCTTTTTTAAGCCCAGGGAAAGGAAACAAAGTCACAAATAAATGATACATGATTGGTCTTAAGGTACACAAAGAACAATAGTAGTATTCATTTACCTTTTAAGGCTGCAGGTAGAGTGGTTGTCCCTGACTGTTGAGGAATTGGGGGAAGGAGATGGAGAAGAAGGGAAATCCCAGGCAGCCTCAGCTGAGAAGAAGGTGCAGAACAACCTGGTCTCCTTGCTTGAGTGCTGTCGTTTATGGGAAAGAGTCCGTTTATATAACCTAATAATGAAATAATGCTTTTTATTATTAATAATCAGTCCAAATATCTTACAGATTTGTATTACTTGTAAGTCATATGCACTTCTCCCTCATGTGCACCTGCTGCTATGCTAAGTAGTAGGATAGATAGAGAAATCAGATTTGACCCCTCCCCTCAGTCTGTTGGGGAAGCCATACAGGTAAATAAACAATTATAGAACAGAGTAGGACAAGGTGTTGTGAGAACAACTCAGGTGGGGCATGCTGGTTAGGAATTGAAGCAGTTTATAAGTATATAACAATGTAGAGTAAATATATAAACATATATACGTAGTATTCTTAGAGATGAAAGGCACTAGAAATCAAAGCTCAAACCTTAGTCCAGAGTGAAAGATAGGTAGCTACTTGGTCTCTTCTTAGAATTGTACAAGTGCAGATAGCATGGAATCTATTCCTCTTTTCCACAACTGACCAAGGTTCATTGTGCATTTGTTGGTCCTTTCATCACCTTCATTAGCAATATAGTTTATCCACAGTGTTTACCATTTCTTAAGATATTTTTGTTAATTCTTGGGAAATTGAAAAAGTATTTCAAAAAGCTTCAGTGGACGCCTTTGGCATGTATTGAGAAAAGGTTTAAGTTTTTTTGAGATAACCAAGTCTTTCACTATTAAGTGGGAGTAAATAAGTTTAATTATTAAGCAATGTGTTTAACACATTTTACTAAAATATTGAGGTATAATAAAATGATGACGCTGATCTGTGTGCATGTATACCTCATAAACTGGGTCTGAAGTCTACTTCAAAGGAGAAGTTCCGAAAATGTTCTCAACAGTGGTAGCCATTTCCAGTTAGGTATATAAAGTTAAGTACTTAAATAGTTCACTTGACTTTTGTATGCATGTAAGTTTCTCCTTTCCTTCTCCCCCTCCCTCGGTTCTCCCCTACCTCCGTCTGTGAGTTCTCTTCTTACTTCAATAGTCACTCTTTGCATAGCCTGCCGATCTGTGGGATTTCATACTTCATGGGTGTGTTAAAACAGTGGAAGTCACTCTGAGTTTGTATACAGTGAATTTATCTCATGTTGTTAATTCTTGGTAGAAATTGGTTTATGGGACCTGATGACTGGGATAACTGGTTCGGTACTGTCTTCATTTGTTGGGTATATATGATGTTTAAAGTGAATATGTTTATACTTTTCCATTTTAATACACAACTTTTAGATTTGGTGAACAAAGATTATTTTTGTCAAAAATACTTTATTAAACATAACCCTCTTAAAGTTTTATTAAATGCTATGTAATATCCATGTGTATCTCTGGACATACAGCAAGATGTCCAAAGATCCTGACTTTTTCTGAGAAATAAGGTTTACATAGTGCACATATTAGCAAAGTGGTCTTTCTTAGGTGCTACTGAAAAAATTGAAATAATTTCCAACTGTAACCTTAACCTCTCAATTTTTACTGTGTAGTAAATTCTTATTAAGTTTTCTTTTCATTAATTTTTTGATGTAAATGCTGATTTATGTATATTTGTGTGTGCTTTTTTTTAAAGGATATGTGGGATTAGTAAACCAAGCAATGACTTGCTATTTGAATAGCCTTTTGCAAACACTTTTTATGACTCCTGAATTTAGGAATGCATTATATAAGTGAGTATTCAAAAAATACTATACTATACTATACTATAAATACTATAAATAAAATTGGTTTAAGAATGAAAATATAGTTTTTAACTAATTAAGTCTATCTACCTTCTTGCACTTATTTGTTAAGTTTGGGGCATCTCTCACTTCTTAAAACATACCTTGAATAGTAAATAAGAAAAGGATCTTATGAGAGACGAGCGTATGAAAAATTTGTGGGGAGAGAGAATCAGAAGTGCATAGACAGCAAAAGGATAAAATTGATAAGATTTATGTTTAAGATAAATTATTGTATTTAAGCTTCCTCACTTTTAGCTTTAATGCCTTTGTGAAGAAATAAGTTATCTGCTTTTGGAGATAATCTGGATGTGTAAACCATATTCTTTTTTTCCTCCACCTCTCAATTTAAGAAACAAAGTTGTCTTTTTAAACTTGCAGATTTTGTTTTTAATTAAAATACGATGAAGCTGTTCCGGTGTTTCGTGTGTGTGTGTGTGTGGGGGGGAGGGGAATGTATTTTTAAAAGAATGTATATATATCAGATACTTTAAAATGCTCTATGGAGGAAGTCCATATTTAAATAAACCCTAAAGTCAGACATTTATTTTTATGAGTATCCTATTATAATACATTTAATACACTCTCACTTTGTGTATTTCTTTACAGTATACATAACTTATTTTTTAAGACATTTTAAAGTACAAGAATTTTTTTCTCCTTTTTGTGTTACTTTTGAGTAACATCTTTGTAATTACTGTAAATATGTATTTAAACTATTTTTGGAACTTTTGATATTAAAAACCACATTATATTACCATTGCATTCATATGTAAGCTCATCATCTGAATTTACTTGTAAAAATTGGCTTTTCATTCAGCAAGTATTTGTTACCTAGTGTTTGTATGCTAGGCATTTGGTAGAGAGAGATGAAGTTAGAAATAAGATCTTTGTTTTTAAGTAATTTACAGATCTCTTCACAGTAGCAATATATGTATGTATAAAATAGTTTAAATAACATTTAAGGATGGCTAAATACCATGAGAGTAGGGAGAAGGGAAATTAATGAAACTTGGAGAAGTGGCTTAGAAGAGCAAGTAGAACTTGAGGTAGTTCATGAAGATAGGTATGGTTTGGCCAGGTAGAGACGAAAAAGAGGGCCTTGTAGACAGGAGGACTTTCAAGAGCAAAACTGAGTAATAGTAAGTGCTACCTAAATGTTTGTTATTGTTAGTTTGTATCAGGTACTGTTCTGAGCACTTTACATATAGACTCATTTAATTCTCATGGTAACTATGAATTATTGAATACATGCTGTTATCCACATTTTACAAAGGAGGTAACTGAAGACACAGAGAGGTTAAATAGTTTGCCAGAGGCCACACTGCTAGAAGTAGCAACCCACTAGATGCCAGAATTTCCATTACCCTATTCGACCTGTATTGTAGTTGATGCCACTAAGTACAATATATTGCAGGGGCCTCCAGGAGATCTGCTTAAATGGAGTTTTTGTCAGAGTACTGGAAGATGAGGTTAATAGATGAAATCTAGAGCTTGTCCTCAAAACTAGAACAAACTCAGTAGTCCATGATAATGTGCCTGCTCTGGGGAGTGTTGCTTAGGAACAGGGATCCCAGGAGCTTAACCATGAGTTCCACCCTGGAAGAGGTCTGTAAACATATAGCTCTGTGGAGAAGAGTAAGAGCATAGCCAGATTGATTGATTCAGCAAACATATATTGAACACTTATTGTGTGCCAAGCACTCTTTTAGGCACAGAGATTACAGTGGTGAATAAGACAGAGTCCCTCCCTTAGACCTTCTGTAGATCAGCCAATAGAATGAGCTCATTTTGCAGTCATGTATGCCATGAAGAAAATCAGGGCAGTATGGAAAGAATAACTGTCAAGACGTAGGGTGAGTAGTTAGGGAGGGCCCCTCTGAGGAAATACCATAGAATAGACTTGACAGGAGTCAGTCCTGTGAAGATATTCAAGGCAGAAGAAACCGTAAGTGCAAAAACCTTTGAGGAACAAAAATCCATTGTGACTGGAGCCCAGTGAGTGGAGGGGGAGTGAGAGATAAGATTAAAGAGGATTCCTTAGAGATTGTGAAAAGAGAATGAAGCTTTTTGCAGGTGGGGAAACAAAGCCCAAGAGCCTGATGATGTTTCATAATGTAGAACTAAGGAAGGAATGGCTCCTTTAAGAAGCTGGACCTCGCTGGGCTACAGACAGGGTAGCACTAGCATGAAGGATAGAGTTCTGTTTATTTTCTTCACTTGCTACATAACAGCCAGAGAGAACCTACCACTTTAGGTGTGTAGGCATGAATTATGGAAAATTTCAAAATATTAAAAAATAATGAAATAGTATAATGAATCCCTCTGTACCCATCACCCAGCTTTGGATATTATCAACTCATTATCAATCTTTTTTGTCTATAATCCTCCATTCTGATTATTTGGAAGCACATACCCAATCATATCATCTGTAAATTATATCTCAGGTCACTGCTAAGATTTCCCTGATTGCTTCATAATATCTTTTTTAAACATTCTGTTCAAATCACGATCTAAAAAAGATCTATGGGGGCTTCCCTGGTGGCGCAGTGGTTGCGCGTCCGCCTGCCGATGCAGGGGAACCGGGTTCGCGCCCCGGTCTGGGAGGATCCCACATGCCGCGGAGCGGCTGGGCCCGTGAGCCATGGCCACTGAGCCTGCGCGTCCGGAGCCTGTGCTCCGCAACGGGAGAGGCCACGACAGAGGGAGGCCCGCATACCACAAAAAAAAAATAAATAAATAAAAAAATAAAAAAGATCTATGCATTGAAATTGATTGATTAGACTCTTAGCCTAGAAATGCAAACCAAAACTACAATGAGGTATCACCTCACACCGGTCAGAATGGCCATAATAAAAAAAAAAATCTACGAACAGTAAATACTGGAGAGGGTATGGAGAAAAGGGAACCCTCTTGCACTGTTGGTGGGAATGTAAATTGATACAGCCACTATGGAGAACAGTATGGAGGTTCCTAAAAAAACTAAAAATAGAACTACCATATGACCCAGCAATCCCACTACTGGGCATATACCCTGAGAAAACCACAATTCAAAAAGAGTCATGTACCACAATGTTCATTGCAGTACTATTTACAATAACCAGGACATGGAAGCAACCTAAGTGTCGGTTGACAGTTGAATGGATAAAGAAGATGTGGCACATGTATACAATGGAATATTATATTACTCAGCCATAAAAAGAAACGAAATTGAGTTATTTGTAGTGAGGTGGATGGACCTAGAGTCTGTCATACAGAGTGAAGTCAGAAAGGGAAAAACAAATACCGTATGCTAACACATATATATGGACTCTAAAAAAAAGAAAATGGTTCTGAAGAACCTAGGGGCAGGACAGGAATAAAGACACAGTCATAGAGAATGGACTTGAGGACATGGGGAGGGGGAAGGGTAAGCTGGGACGAAGTGAGAGAGTGGCATGGACATATATACACTACCAAATGTAAAATAGATAGCTAGTGGGAAGCAGCCACATAGTACAGGGAGATCAGCTCAGTGCTTTGTGACCACCTGGAGGGGTGGGATAGGGAGGGTGGGAGGGAGACTCAAGAGGGAGGGGATATGGGGATATATGTATACGTACGTATAGCTGACTCACTTTGTTATATGGCAGAAAGCAACATAACATTGTAAAGCAATTATACTCCAATAAAGATGTAAAAAAAAAAAGACTCAACCTATTGACTTTTAATCCCCTTCGATCTTTTTTCCACATTGCAATTTATTCCTTGAAAAAAAAATATATATATATATATCAAAAACTGATGGCATTTGTCCTGTAGTTTTTCACAGTTTGGATTTTGATGGTTGAGTGCCGTAGTATCATTAAATATTCTGTTCGCTGTATTTTTGTGAGTTAATAATTAGGACAAGAATCTTGACCAGATTCAAGTTCATCAATTTCTTTCAAATGACCTTTGCCTTTTATTCATGTTGCCGTCTTATGCCTTTTCTTGTGAAAGTCTAACTTTTTTCTAAATTTATGAATTAGAGAAAGACTAATGTTTCATTAGATATTAATAGCTTCAGTTAATATCCAAAGCCCTCAGAGTTAAGAGCTTAACATTTGTTATGATAATATTAATTATGCTTTAAAGAATAAAGATATTTTATAGATAATTTTCAAACATTTCATTTCAATAGGTGGGAATTTGAAGAATCTGAAGAAGATCCAGTGACGAGTATACCATACCAACTTCAAAGGCTTTTTGTTTTGTTACAAACCAGCAAAAAGAGAGCAATTGAAACCACAGATGTTACAAGGAGCTTTGGATGGGATAGTAGTGAGGGTACTAATTCTCTTATAATGATAAGTATTTGTAATAGTCAAAGGTATTCTGAGAGACCGTATTATAAACAAATGACACGTATTAACATCTTAATTAACTTTACCTTAAACCTTTTGCTTGATTTTTGCTGGCATTTAACAGTAACTTATTTTTAAAATCTAAGTTCTGAGGCATAAACTTTTGATCAATTAAAATTTTCTTGTAAAGTAAGTTTGGTGATACTCTATTTTTATGTACTTAAACTAAAATTTTAAAAGTGTGTTGGCTTAGATTTTTATTAACAGATTTCTCCACTCTACAGTGAAAAATAACAAAAACAGCAAATATTGTAGCACTATAGAGCATATGCTATTTATAAAGTGATGAGCTCTCGTGATTCTTTTCCTTGTGATTGCTTTTTTATGACTATAATGTGCATTTTGTGTTCTTTTTAAATTTAGCATTATTTTATGTAGACTTTTCCATATTTCTGACAATTTGTTTTTAAACAACAAATTAATGCTTCATTACACTAAGTTAATAGCTCTTTTTAATTAAATTTTATCTTAAAATAGCTTGGCAGCAGCATGATGTACAAGAACTGTGTAGAGTCATGTTTGATGCTTTGGAACAGAAATGGAAACAAACAGAACAGGTAATTTATCTCTCAGGTTGAGAGGAGTGTTTTCTAATAAACTATTCATTACCCTTAAAGTGACTTTATTCTCTTGGAATGTTTTAAAACTTGGGCATTAGTCCAGTTGTCAAAGTACTGACAGTTTCCTCGTCTTTAAAATAAGTTGGGCCCTGTGATCTGGATAATCTCTTTTTAGCTAAGAACTAGGTAATTCATATGTGTGTGTGTGTGTGTTTTGGGGATGATTTTTGGACAGTATTTTCAGATATTTGCTAAGTAAATTAGATGTCTTATCTGTAACACATTATAAAGTATACATTGTAAAGTATATTCATCTAGCATTACCTTCTTTTTGACCAGTCAGGTATAGTCATGCTTTTGACACTTAGGATCCTTGTTAATCTGACCCTATTCTTCTTATCCAGTGGAAGGAGGAACAGGTTAGAAGTGGGAGAATATTAGATATATCATTGGGGTGAGACATAAGGCTGAACTGGATGGGGCTCAGGACTCAGTACAGAGGAGGGTTTATGCTAGGTGTAGTGATAGAAGATCACTAGGGGTAAAAAAGGGGAAGAATCTGGAAGGTAGCCTGGAGGATCTGCTGTCTGATTGGAACTATTATGATGGCTTGGACTAAAGTTTTTCAAACTAGATTGTGATCCATTCATTTATGAAATAAATTTAGTGAATCAACACCAGCACTTTAAAAAAAAAGGAATAAAATAGAAAAGTATAAGAGAAACATCACATAAGTAAGGGTAAGTATTGTTTTATGCAACTTTTGTTACAGTTATATGTACTGGGTTGCGGCATAAATTATTTTCTTACTGTGGGTTGCTATCAAAACTGCTTGAAAAACACTGGATTGAAACACTTATAAATGCCCTCTCAGGTAGAGAAGACATAATCAAATATAACTGGGGCAGGTGAATGAAGAAAGCTTCATTAAATAAATAGTATTAGAGTAGACAGTTATGGCGGACCCTAATTTGAAGGCTTATGAATTCTAGATACTTGAAGAGGTTTAAATTTATGTAATAGTAAACTGTAATATGCTTTCCCTCTTATCTATTCTTACTTAAAAGATATTGGAAAAAATTTTAAGTTCATTTAGTGATCTAGTTTCTGTTCATTATCTATAGGATTGTATTTTCATAACTTTATGTAGATGGTGTTGGGGGTGTTTCTTTTTCATAGGTCTGAAGGTACCCTTCCTCCTCGTTACATCCCTGTGTGGGTCAACACTTCTATTAAGACCAGCTAGGGCATTCCTTCTGAGTTCCCAAATTTGGGTACAAGAATCTTGAGGCAAGACATTCACATGGAGGATCCTTACTTAGGGAGTTACCTGCCTCCTTTGAGCCAGAATAGCCCCAGTTGGCTAAGTCTGGGGAGTAGGTGAGAGATCCATTCTTTTAGGTGAGGATATTTTGAGGGAGATGGAGTTTAAGATTTTTTTTTCAATTTCTGTACATTTAAAAAATTACAGGGCTTCCCTGGTGGCACAGTGGTTGAGAGTCCGCCTGCCGATGCAGGGGACACGGGTTCGTGCCCCGGTCCGGGAGGATCCC
>NC_041229.1:66389680-66429131 GCF_002837175.3 Physeter macrocephalus
TTACAGTATATTTTTCCTTAAAGTTTTATGTATATTACTGAAAGTTAAAAAGTTTTATTTGTACCTTGAGATAGAGAATATAATTTTAGAAATCAGAATATATTATTGTGAAAGTGGTGGTAATATATGTAAAGCTATAAAAGTAGCCAGTTGTTTAGCTGTGTGATTATCAGTATGCCTAAAATGATGTTATGATGTATTCTCATCCTAATGAAAAGATAATATGGGGCTTAGTAGTGAAATCAGTTATCAACTTATCAACAAAACACATTTTAATAGTGGGATTTTTAGTAATGTGAGAATTGAAATAATTTTTGCACATTCTTAATTTATTTTGTTTTTGTTAAACCTTGATTTTTTTTCTATAGAATTTTAGATTAGATAAATCTTAAAGCTTTCTAAAACTTCAACAGTAAGAATATCCTTTTGAAAATCATTCTAAAAGGCATAAAATATTGGTAACTTACTTTTAAGGAACACTTTAAAAAATATAAATGTTCTTATTTTTTAGGCTGATCTTATAAATGAACTGTATCAAGGCAAGCTGAAGGACTACGTGAGATGTCTGGAATGTGGTTATGAGGGCTGGAGAATCGACACATATCTTGATATTCCATTGGTCATCCGACCTTATGGGTCCAGCCAAGCATTTGCTAGTGTGGTGTGTACCTTTCAGCTGACTGCTTGTGTATCCATACACAGAATACATAATAGCACAGTGGTATAATATATCCTAAGGTAAGTATCATCCTAGATACACCTTCTTGGGTTGTTAGACATTCCTGCATTTAAACTAGCAAGATCTAGAAGATTTTTGACCCTTCAGTGAGTCCTAATAGTGCATGTATAAGAGGGGAAGTATATGCAAATATACTGCCTCATGGTTCAATCTTTTATTCTTTCTTAGAGATGACTAGATTATTTCACTTTATCTTTTTTTTTTAAGCTCTAAACAATCTATTTTATGAATGGTACTTTTTTTTTTTTTTTTTTGGCCTTGCCGTGTGGCTTATGGGATCTTGGTTACCCGACCAGGGATTGAACCTGGGCCCTTGGCAATGACAGCATGGAGTCCTAACCACTGGACCGCCAGGGAATTCCCTGTAAGTCTACTTCTGTGATTTTTTTTTTGTTTTGTATTGTTTTGTTCCATTGGAAAAATAACCTCTGGTTTTTATGACAAACAGAGGCCACATTTTTTAAAGAAGCATCCCTATTCTAAAATTTAATTTTAAAATGACCCAGGTATTATATAAACACAGATAATTTGAAGACTCAGAGCTATATATAATTAACTTAGTTACTTATATATTGAGTATCAAATTGGGCGATTAAGATTTTCTCATTCCTTCTTTTGTTATCTATTTTTAACTGCTTTTTGATAATTTTATTATTGCATTTTATTCTTATGTTTGTGTATTGAACTGCTTATACAAAGGGAGAGTCTTGGAAGGAGTTAAGTTGACATTTAAAATTAGAGTTCAGAAACATTTATTTGAACCTGTTATGAGCCAGAGGAAACTTTCAAAGCTAACTGAGATAACTGAAAAAGTAGAATTTCATCATGATGTTGCTTTGGATCTTACTTATGCTGCAGTCAAGCCGATGGTGGCTGCAGCTAAAATCAGTGTTCTTAAAGCTAGTCCATACTTTAGCCTCTAAAATAGTGCTACAAGTATGGTTTAGTACTCTGGCCTGTAGGACAATTGATGCCCTTTCTTTTTTTCTCCTATTTTTATATGACTTACAGGAAATAATCAGCACGAAGTTATGGAATCAGTCAGTGGGAATCCAAAGTAAAAGACCTTTTCTGGATAGTGGAAGATCAGGCCTCCTTTGCTCCACTGTTTTTCAGTCAGCTTCCTGAATAGATTTGAAAAATTTTGTTAAGTGCTTAATAGTACCCTTTGTAAACTGCCACTCTGGGTATATGAGATTGGCATTGCTTTGAGTGGCTAGTTTTATTTTTCATTTTTGTTTTGTTTTTACTTTATTTATTTTGACAGTTTAAGGTAGAAGTGACATACTGAAAAATCATTAACATATGTCTTTCAGTGACTTATCTCCTAGCTCATTTTAAAATATTGGCATTTCTTTAACAAAATATACTAGGGAAATAGTCAGTAGTCCCAAGTGATGTACACTATTTTTTCTACTTTATTTATGAAAGTATTTTTTATGTAAGATTTTTCACATATATGTTCAGTTTAGTTTTTCTTTTTTTACGTATTTATTGAATGTTGAGAAAGCTAGTTTTATTTGTGTTATGTTGGAATCTAATATTTGAGTATTCAGCAAATATAATTGCATAGCTAAATGTATATGTTGTAATTTATTCACCTGCTGAATCGTCACCACTCTCTTCAGTACATTATAGACATAGCAGTGGAATGATTTGGAGGATATTTTTGGAGAAGTGAAAAAAGTCACATTTCTGAATGAAATTCTCCAAATTCTCTTCTGCACTGATACATGGATGACGGTGGTGGTGGTGGTGGAGATTATTCAGTGGGAATTGGAAGTTACAGCTATGAAGCAGTATGTGAGCAAGTTTATAACACACATGCGCTAATAGGGCTTGCAGAAGGGAACCTAAACCTTCCTAGACTTTGCTGGAATCTCTTGAGGGAAATTACAGCAGGTGAAACTACCCAAGATAGGGGTTCTAAGGAGGATACTACCTTCAGAGAACTTTAGTTAGAGGTAAGTGGTTTCCCTTTATTTTCTGAATTCAAACTTATAACCTACACTTGTTAAACTTCAGAAATCATCATACAGCATCTAAATTTAGTGTTATATCACTGTTTGCCATTGTGTATTTTGTTAGTTCTATGTGTTTTAAAAAGAATTTGGTATAAATGTGGATTGTAAATATCTAGTTAAAAGAAGCATTATAAAATCTCATTCAAACTATTATAATATTTGGCCTTAATTGAGTTGAACTCTTAAAATTTATTTTTCTACTTTTATTAAGGGTCTCTGGTATGTTTGCCATATTGGCTGTGTATACATATACACATAAACATACTTGAATACATGCACACATATATACACACGTACTTACGTACACATACATTGATGGTTATATGTTCTGCTTATTATATATTCTGTTTAGTGAGCCACAGTACTATAGTTATGTGTGTTCCATGAGCTTAACACCTGGTGTTTAATTTCAGATAATTAAGTGTGAAGTTCTGTTAAAAATGAAAGTTGTTTTTTTTAAACTTCATCTGAAACATCCAGTTTCTGTAGTTGTTTTATCTCCATGTTTAAATAAACTTGAGAATAATATTTAAGGTTAAATTAGAATGTAGTTGCCACTTAGTTAATTTATCATTATAACATCTGTAATCAACTTTCATCGTTATTTTTCACTGTGATTGATAGCAGACTAGTTTTTTAATAAGTGCTAGGAATCGCGGATAGTTTTTTAAAAAGCTTTTTCATCCTAATATTTTCTTTGTTGAATCATTGCTTAGTTATTATAACTATAATATTTATTAAATTTCTGGTCTTCATTCTACCTGGCCAAGTAGTGGAAAGGGTTCTCCTGCCATTCTGTCTCTCAGATTGAGTTCTGTTCAACACTAGTCTCCATTGGGATTTAGTAGATGTTTGGGAGAAGGCTTCTGATTAAATAAATTTGGGAAACTGTGTAACTGTAATTCTCTTTGGGAAGTTTACAGCGCATATTTAATTTTAAATGCCCTGAGTGTTCCTGTAGTAGAGAAATTTGTTTAACTGGGTTTAACCAATCTTATCTTTTCTCTGTGGAACATGTCAGTATTTCAAGAGACACTAGGATTCTAAGGAACATATTTTGTGAAGCTCTGCATTAGATTAAGGTGATTTAAGGAAGTCTCTACTTTGTTACATTAATATTTATGTCCTGGGACCTTGGGGGGGAGTGAGAATACTAAAATATATGTTATAATTTCCTGTTGTTTTACATAGTTTGTTATTAATCCTGAAAAATTAATATCAGCTGAAAGATTATTTTAACCTTTTAAAAAACTTTATTCTCAGTGATTTATTAGGTAATTACAACCTTTTATTTTCACCGATTAGAGCTATCTGCATAAAACCAATCTCTCTGAACTTTATAATCAAAGAAACCTTGAATCTGCTCATTGCCAAGCATATTTGAGAATGTATTATTATAAGAAGATACTCCTAAATACATTCTAATGATACATAAAAATTGGAAATATTTTTATTGGTGAATTATGAAAACATTTCATGAATTAAAAATGATATCGCCTCATATGTTTGACATTAACTAGGGAAGCTTTTCTACTTAATAGTAAATTTTATTTATTTTAAAAATTTTTTAATAGTAAATTTTAAACACTACCTTGTTATAGATACCCTTTGTCATGTATTTACTGAGTTGCTTATTCTGTGGCAGGCACTGTTCTAGACCATTTATTTTAGGGTAGTTTTATTTTCTTTTGGGGTAAGTACATTTAAGTATCTGTTTATTATGACAAAATGTCTGAAATTGGATTTAGCTGTATAGTTCCATATAGTGTCTTTGGAAACATCAGATTATGTACTTGTTCCCTAAGTAAACACAATTTAACGATCACTTTAAAGTTTTGAATAGAAAATTGTTAAATTCATAAGTATTTACGAAATCGTAAGTGTTCCAGGTATTTAGTGTACACAAGTTTATATCATAAGTGCTACCCTGATTTAACAGGTAATTTGGACATTCTTATATGGCTGACTTAACCACATAACTCATTTGGATAGTAGAGTAGTCCAAATATGTAAGCATCACATAAAGAAAACTCTCTTCCACAGACTCTATCCTCATTTTTCCAGGAATTTGTGTGGTTGGACATAGTGGGAACCAGTTTAAAAAGTGGGGACTTCTGCTTTCAGGATGATGGAGTAGATGTACATTGCCCTATTCCTCCCGCTAAAACAACTGAAAATCTTGAACATTATATATAAAATAAACATAAGAAGACTGAAAGGTGGAGAAAAGGCATAAAGACTAGGGACCTCAGGATTCAAGGAATGACATGGGGTGAGTTCCCTGGGTTTTCTTTTTGCCTAATATATCCCAAACTTGAAGATGATGGCAGGCT
This sequence comes from Physeter macrocephalus, assembly GCF_002837175.3. Lineage (NCBI taxonomy): Eukaryota > Metazoa > Chordata > Mammalia > Artiodactyla > Physeteridae > Physeter > Physeter macrocephalus. The sequence continues at coordinate 66,394,777 of NC_041229.1, forward strand.
GGAAATAGCAACTAGCGCAGACTAGTAAGCCTGCGCTCTCTAGCCAAAAGACTGGGAAAGACAGAAAAGGTAGCCAGTAACTGCTTTGCTCTCGCCAAACACTGCAGAAAGACTGTGGCCCCATCCCTAACCCATGCCAGCCAAGGCTGAGTAGGGAGCCTAGACTTCCACCCTTATGAAGTTGTAACAAGGCTCTCCAACTCCCTGCTGGGATGATTTCAGAGAAGATTGAGTAGGGAGGCAGGAGTTTCTACCCTGCTTGACAGTACTGAACCTCCCCACTGCCATTCTCCCTTTCCCCTGGTTAACTGTCATTAGAGACCATGTGGGGACCCTGGCCTTACACTCCCACCTAAACAGTAAGGAGGTGCTCCTTTCCTTTCCCACTGGAGTAATGTTAGAGGAGGCCTAGGTGAGAGTCAGGACTTTCACTGCTTCCCAGGAGTAAGGAGGCTCTCCCCCTCCTACCTGTGGTGTCGGTGGAGGCCACAGAGGGAGCAGTCATGAGATGCTCCTGCCTCTCACAGCCCAGGTGGTGTCAGCGGAGGCCTACTGAGTAGCCAGAATCCCTAACCTTGCCAGCAGTAGTGAGGAACCCCTCCCCTCCGCCAGTTTCAACATTGGCCAAGTGAAATTGGACTTCTACTCCCACCTGGCAGTAATTGGGCAGGAACCTTTTCCCTAGCTGGAACAGTGTCAGAGGAAGCCATCTAAACTGGAAGATTTAAAATAGGGTCCAGAATATCATAATACCCCACATGTTCAGGTTTCAATTAAAAAAATCATTCTGTATTCTGAGAACCAGGAAAATTTCATTTTGAATGAAAGAAGAGAATCAATAGACATAAACACCAAAATAACAGATGTTAGAATTATCTGACAAATATTTTAAAGCAGGCATCATAGAAATACTTCAGTGAGAGTTCCTAAACCCACTTGAAACAAATGAGAAAATAGAGAGTCCTGGGGAAGAAATAGCAGGTATAAAAAAAAAATGAAATGGGAATTTAGAACTGAGAAATGCAAGAACCAAACTCAAAAAGTTAGTGGATAGGCTCAACAGCTGAATGGAAGAGACAGTGTATAATCAGTGAACTTGAAGATAGAACAATAGAAGTTACCCAATCTAAATAACAGAAAATAGACTGGAGGGGGGATAAAGATCCTCAGGGACCCATGGGACTATAACAAAAGGTCTAACATTTGTGTCACTGGAGTCCTGGAAGGAAAGGAAAAAGAAGGCAGGGCTAGAAAAATGAAGAAATAATGACTGAAGACTTCCCAAATTTGGCAAAAGGCATAAAGCCACAGGTCCAAGAAGCTGAGCAAATCACAAGATAAGCCAAAAGAACTTTACGTCAAGTTCAATTATAGCTAAACTTCTGAAAACTAAAGACAAAGAGAATATCTTGAAAGCAGTGAATGAGAAAAGGTACTGTTTCTACAGGAGAAAAGCACTCTGATTTCTCATAAGCAGATTTTTTGTCAGAAACTATGGAGGCCTGAAGGCAGTGGCATATTTTTTTTTTTTTTTTTTTTTTTTTGCGGTACGCGGGCCTCTCACTGCTGTGGCCTCTCCCGTTGCGGAGCACAGGCTCCGGACGCGCAGGCTCAGCGGCCATGGCTCACGGGCCCAGCTGCTCCGCGGCATGTGGGATCTTCCCGGACCGGGGCACGAACCCGCGTCCCCCGCATCGGCAGGCGGACTCTCAACCACTGCGCCACCAGGGAAGCCCAATGTGGCATATTTTTGAAGTGTTGAAAGAAAAGACCTGTCAACTAGAGTTTTATACCCTGTGAAAATATTCAGGAATGAAGGGAAAATCAAGACATTCTTAGATGAGGGAACACTAAGAGAATTTGTCACTAGCAGACCTACCTTAAAAAAATGGCTAAAGAAATTTCTCTAAATAGAAAGGGAATGATAAAAGGAAGGTATATTGGAACATTAGGAATGAAGAAAGAACATGGTAAGCAAAAATTTGGGTAAATACAGTAGGCTTTCCTTGTCCTCCTGAGTTTTCTAAATTATGTTTGATAGCTGAACCAAAATTGTAACACTGTTTGATGTGGTTCTAAATGTATGTAGAGGAACTGTTTAAGACAATCATATTATAAATGGGAGAAGGTAAAAAGACATAGAGGTAAGCTTTCTATACTTCACTTGAACTGGTAAAAGGATGGGACCAACAGACAGATAAGTTTTGTGTATGTAATGTAATACTCAGAGCAACCACTGAAAAAGAGATAAACTCAAAAGCACTATAGATAAATCAAAGTAAAATTTAAAAAAAATTTTTTGGTCATCCACAGGAAGGCAGAAAAAATAAAACAAACCAAAAATTTAAAATAGCATACTTAGTTACATGTAAATGGTGTAACTATACCAAGTAAAAGGCAGAGATCAGCATATTAGATTTTAAAAAAGTGACCCAACAGTATGCTAGCTACAAAAACTCCCTACAGTATATTGGTGTAGGCAGGTTGATAGTAAAAGGATTGAAAATGATATACCATGTAAACATTAATGAAGATAAATGAGGAATGGCTATATTAATATCAGGTAAAGTAGACTTTGAAGCAAAATTACTAGAGACAGAGAAGGGCATTATCTAATGATAAAAAGGTCAATCCATCAAGAAGACAGCAATCCTAAATGTGTATGTACCAAGTAACATAGCTGCAAAATACATGAGGCGAAAGCTGTCCTACCTGAAAGGAGAAATTGACAAATCCACAATTATAGTTGGAGACTTCAGTGCCCTTTTCAATAATTGATAGGTAGAATCTCTAGACAGAAAATTAGCAAAGATATGGAACTTAACAATAACATCAACCAACAAGATCTAACAGACATTTATAAAATGGTCCACTCAACAACAGCAGAGTTTAACATTCAAGTGCCTGTGGACTACATACTAGGGTAGACCATATCCTGAGCCATAATACAAACCTCAATTTAAAAGAATTAAAATCATAGAGTATATGTTATTTAGCCACACTGGAATCAAATTGGAAATCAATAACAGAAAGATAAGTGGAAAATCACCAAACATTTGAAAAATAAACAACACACTTAAATCCATGAGTCAAAGAGAAATGTTTTTAAAAATACTTTGAACTGAATGGAAATGAAAATATAACATGTCAGAAATTTTGAGACACAGCTGAAGCAATACTACTGATAGGGAAACTTAGAACATTAAATGCTGCCCTTTAGCAAAAATTCTTAACATTAGAAAAAAGAGGAATTGTTTTGAATCAATAATCTAAGCTTCCACCTAACCTGGAAAAAGAGCAAAAGAAACCCAGAGCCAGCGGAAGGAAGGACATAATAAAGAAAAGGACAGAAATCTGTGAAATTGAAAACAGAAAATTAATAAATGAGAGCTATTATTTGAAAATATCAATCTGATTGACAAACATGTAGCAAGACTGACAGAAGGGGAAAAAAGATAAGAAAAAATTTTCTAGTATTAAGAATGAAATTAGTACCACTACAAACCTTCTAGATAACAAAATGATAGTAAGGGACAACTCTGCAAACATAAATTTGATAACTTAGATGAAATGAGCCAATGCCTTGAAAAGCACAAAGTACAACTCATCTAATATGACTTGAATAGCCCTATAACTGTTAAGATATTAAATTCATAATTTAAAATCTCTTAGAAAGAAAATCTGTAAGTTGGAATGGTTTCACTGGAGACTTGTACCAGACATTTTAGCACAGTGAACACCAGTTCTACACAACCCCTTCCAAAAAACAGAAAAGAAAGAACCCTTCTCAGTGTATTTTATGAAGCTAGTCTTATCCTCATACTAAACCAGACAAAGACAGTTAAAACTACAACAATAACAACACCAAAAAACAAAACACCAAAAAACTATGACCAAGCCACTATTCTTTTTATATATATATATATATATATACACATACATACACACACACACATATATATCTGTATTGGAGTATAATTGATTTACAGTGTTGTATTAGTTTTTGCTGTACAACAAAGTGAATCATCTGTATGTATACATATATCCTCATATCCCCTCCCTCTTGCATCTCCCTCCCACCCTCCCTATCCCACCCCTCTAGGTGGTCACAGCACGGAGCTGATCTCCCTGTGCTATGCGGCTGCTTCCCACTAGCTATCCGTTTTACATTTGGTAGTGTATATATGTCAGTGCCACTAGTTCACTTTGTCCCAGCTTACCCTTCCCCCTCCCCATGTCCTCAAGTCCATTCTGTACGTCTGTGTCTTTATTCCTGTCCTGCCCCTAGATTCTTCAGAACTATTTTTTTTTAGATTCCATATATATGTTAGCATATGATATTTGTTTTTCTCTTTCTGACTTACTTCACTGTGTATGACAGACTAGGTCCATCCACCTCACTACAAATAACTCAATTTCTTTTCTTTTTATGGCTGAGTATTCCATTGTATATATGTGCCACATCTTCTTTATCCATTCATCTGTCAGTGGACACTTAGGTTGCTTCCATGTCCTGGCTATTGTAAATAGTGCTGCAGTGAACATTGTGGTACATGACGCTTTTTGAATTATGCTTTTTTCAGGGTATATGCCCAGTAGTGGGATTGCTGGGTTGTATGGTAGTTCTATTTTTAGTTTTTTAAGGAACGTCCATACTGTTCTCCGTAGTGGCTATATCAATTTACATTCCCACCAACAGTGCAAGAGGGTTCCCTTTTCTCCACACCCTCTCCAGCATTTATTGTTTCTATATTTTTTGATGATGGCCATTCTGACTGGTGTGAGGTGATACCTCATTGTGGTTTTGATTTGCATTTCTCTAATGATTAGTGATGTTGAGCATCCTTTCATTTGCTTGTTGGCAATCTATATGTCTACTTAGGAGAAATGTCTATTCGTGTCTTCTGCCCATTTTTGGATTGAGTTGTTTGTTTTTCTGATATTGAGCTGTATAAGCTGCTTTTATATTTCGGAGGTTAATCCTTTGTCAGTTGCTTCGTTTGGAAGTATTTTCTCCCATTCTGAGGGTTGTCTTGTCATCTTGTTTATGGTTTCCTTTGCTGTGCAAAAGCTTTTAAGTTTCATTAGCTCCCATTTGTTTATTTTTTATTTTATTTCCATTTCTCTAGGTAGCGGGTCAAAAAGGATCTTGCTGTGATTTATGTCATAGAGCATTCTGCTTATATTTTCCTCTAAGAGTTTTATAGTGTCTTGCCTTACATTTAGGTCTTTAATCCATTTTGAGGGTTTTTTTGTATGGTGTTAGGAAGTATTCTAATTTCGTTCTTTTACATGTAGCTATCCAGTTTTCCCAGCACCACTTATTGAAGAGGCCGTCTTTTCTCCATTGTATATTCTTGCCTCCTTTGTCAAAGATAAGGTGACCATATGTGCATGGGTTTATCTCTGGCAAGCCAGTATTCTTAATGCATATAGATGGGAAAATCCTTGTCAAATTATTAGCAAATAGAATTAAGCAATATATAAGGAGAATTATATGCCATGTCAAAGTAGAGTTCATTCTAGGGATTCAAGGCTTGTCAGTATGTAAAAAATCAATGACTGTAATCTACCATATTAACAGAGAAAAGAAGAAAATTCACATCATATCAATGGACTTAGAAAGAGTACTTGACAAAGTTCAATATCCACTTACGATAAAAAAACTATCTGAAAACTAGTAATAGAGGATAATTTTCTCAGCCTGGTAAAGAACGTATTCAGAAACTTAGAGCTACCATCGTATTTCATGGTGAAAGATGGAATGTTTTCTCCCTAAAACATCAAGGTTATCTAGGCAAGGATGTCTGCTGTCAGTCTTATTCAGTTCAGTATTGGAAGTCATAGCCAGTACAGTAAGGCAAGAAGAGGAAATAAAAGGCATACCAGTAAAAGGAAGAAATAAAATTGTTCCCCCCCTTTTAATTTTTTATTCTTATTTTTGAATTTTATTTTATTTATTTTTTATACAGCAGGTTCTTATCAGATATCTATTTTATATATATTAAGCATATAGAGGTCAATCCCAATCTCCCAATTCATCCCACCATCACCACCACCATCCCCCTGAGCCTGCTTTACCCCCTTGGTGTCCATACGTTTGTTCTCTACATCTGTGTCTCTATTTCTGCCTTGCAAACCGGTTCATCTGTACCATTTTTCTAGATTCCACATATATGCATTCATATACGATATTTGTTTTTCTCTTTTTGATTTACTTCACTCTGTATGACAGTCTCTACAAATGACCCAATTTCATTCCTTTTTATGGCTGAGTAGTATTCCATTGTATATACATACCACATCTTCTTTATCCATTCGTCTGTCGATCGGCATTTAGGTTGCTTCCGTGACCTGGCTATTGAACATTGGGGTGCATGTGTCTTTTAGAATTATGGTTTTCTCTGGGTATATGCCCAGTAGTGGGATTGCTGCGTCATTTGGTAATTCTATTTTTAGTTTTTTTGTGTGTGTGTGGTACGTGGGCCTCTTACTGCTGTGGCCTCTCCCGTTGCGGAATCTGACCAGTGTGAGGTGATACCTCATTGTAGTTTTGATGTGCATTTCTCTAATGATAAGTGATGTTGAGCAGCTTTTCATGTGCCTCGTGGCCGTATGTATGTCTTCTTTGGAGAAATGTCTATTTAGGTCTTCTGCCCATTTTTGGATTGGGTTATTTTTTGTTTGTTTGTTTTTTTGTGGTACGCGGGCCTCTCACTTTTGTGGCCTCTCCCGTTGCGGAGCACAGGCTCCGGACGCGCAGGCTCAGCGGCCATGGCTCATGGACCTTGCTGCTCCGCGGCATGTGGGATCTTCCTGGACCAGGGCACGAACCCATGTCCCCTGCATCGGCAGGTGGACTCTCAACCACTGTGCCACCAGGGAAGCTCGGGTTGTTTGTTTTTTTGATATTGAGCTACATGAGCTATTTATATATTTTGGAGATTAATCCTTTGTCCATTGATTTGTTTGCAAATATTTTCTCCCATTCTGACCATTGTCTTTTCATCTTGTTTATAGTTTTCCTTTGCTGTGCAAAAGTTTTTAAGTTTCATTACGTCCCATTTATTTATTTTTGTTTTTGCTTCCATTTCTCTAGGAGGTGGGTCAAAAAAGATCTTGCTGTGATTTACGTCAAAGAGTGTTCTTCCTGTGTTTTCCTCTAAGAGTTTTATAGTGTCCGGTCTTACATTTAGGTCTCTAATCCATTTTGAGATTAGTTTTGTGTTTGCTGTTAGGGAGTGTTCTAATTTCATTCTTTTACATGTAGCTGTGCAGTTTTTCCAGCACCACTTATTGAAGAGACTGTCTTTTCTCTATTGTATATCTTTGCCTCCTTTGTTATAGATTAGTTGACCATAGGTGTGTGGGTTTATCTCTGGGCTATCTATCTTGTTCCATTGATCTATATTTCTGTTTTGTGCCAGTACCATACTGTTTTGATTACTGCAGCTTTGTAGTATAGTCTGAAGTCAGGGCTCAGCACCACTTATTGAAGAGGCCGTCTTTTCTCCATTGTATATTCTTGCCTCCTTTGTCAAAGATAAGGTGACCATATGTGCATGGGTTTATCTCTGGCAAGCCAGTATTCTTAATGCATATAGATGGGAAAATCCTTGTCAAATTATTAGCAAATAGAATTAAGCAATATATAAGGAGAATTATATGCCATGTCAAAGTAGAGTTCATTCTAGGGATTCAAGGCTTGTCAGTATGTAAAAAATCAATGACTGTAATCTACCATATTAACAGAGAAAAGAAGAAAATTCACATCATATCAATGGACTTAGAAAGAGTACTTGACAAAGTTCAATATCCACTTACGATAAAAAAACTATCTGAAAACTAGTAATAGAGGATAATTTTCTCAGCCTGGTAAAGAACGTATTCAGAAACTTAGAGCTACCATCGTATTTCATGGTGAAAGATGGAATGTTTTCTCCCTAAAACATCAAGGTTATCTAGGCAAGGATGTCTGCTGTCAGTCTTATTCAGTTCAGTATTGGAAGTCATAGCCAGTACAGTAAGGCAAGAAGAGGAAATAAAAGGCATACCAGTAAAAGGAAGAAATAAAATTGTTCCCCCCCTTTTAATTTTTTATTCTTATTTTTGAATTTTATTTTATTTATTTTTTATACAGCAGGTTCTTATCAGATATCTATTTTATATATATTAAGCATATAGAGGTCAATCCCAATCTCCCAATTCATCCCACCATCACCACCACCATCCCCCTGAGCCTGCTTTACCCCCTTGGTGTCCATACGTTTGTTCTCTACATCTGTGTCTCTATTTCTGCCTTGCAAACCGGTTCATCTGTACCATTTTTCTAGATTCCACATATATGCATTCATATACGATATTTGTTTTTCTCTTTTTGATTTACTTCACTCTGTATGACAGTCTCTACAAATGACCCAATTTCATTCCTTTTTATGGCTGAGTAGTATTCCATTGTATATACATACCACATCTTCTTTATCCATTCGTCTGTCGATCGGCATTTAGGTTGCTTCCGTGACCTGGCTATTGAACATTGGGGTGCATGTGTCTTTTAGAATTATGGTTTTCTCTGGGTATATGCCCAGTAGTGGGATTGCTGCGTCATTTGGTAATTCTATTTTTAGTTTTTTTGTGTGTGTGTGGTACGTGGGCCTCTTACTGCTGTGGCCTCTCCCGTTGCGGAACACAGGCTCCAGATGCGCAGGCTCACCGGCCATGGCTCACGGGCCCAGCCACTATGCAGCACGTGGGATCCTCCCAGACCAGGGTACAAACCCGTGTCCCCTGCATCGGCAGGCGGACTCTCAACCACTGCACCACCAGGGAAGCCCCTATTTTTAGTTTTTTAAGGAACCTCCCTACTGTTCTTCACAGTGGCTGTATCAATTTACATTCCCACCAACAGTGCAAGAGGGTGCCCTTTTCTCCACACCCTCTCCAGCATTTGTTGTTTGTGGATTTTCTGATGATGCCTATTCTGACCAGTGTGAGGTGATACCTCATTGTAGTTTTGATGTGCATTTCTCTAATGATAAGTGATGTTGAGCAGCTTTTCATGTGCCTCGTGGCCGTATGTATGTCTTCTTTGGAGAAATGTCTATTTAGGTCTTCTGCCCATTTTTGGATTGGGTTATTTTTTGTTTGTTTGTTTTTTTGTGGTACGCGGGCCTCTCACTTTTGTGGCCTCTCCCGTTGCGGAGCACAGGCTCCGGACGCGCAGGCTCAGCGGCCATGGCTCATGGACCTTGCTGCTCCGCGGCATGTGGGATCTTCCTGGACCAGGGCACGAACCCATGTCCCCTGCATCGGCAGGTGGACTCTCAACCACTGTGCCACCAGGGAAGCTCGGGTTGTTTGTTTTTTTGATATTGAGCTACATGAGCTATTTATATATTTTGGAGATTAATCCTTTGTCCATTGATTTGTTTGCAAATATTTTCTCCCATTCTGACCATTGTCTTTTCATCTTGTTTATAGTTTTCCTTTGCTGTGCAAAAGTTTTTAAGTTTCATTACGTCCCATTTATTTATTTTTGTTTTTGCTTCCATTTCTCTAGGAGGTGGGTCAAAAAAGATCTTGCTGTGATTTACGTCAAAGAGTGTTCTTCCTGTGTTTTCCTCTAAGAGTTTTATAGTATCTGGTCTTACATTTAGGTCTTTAATCTATTTTGAGTTTATTTTTGTGTATGGTGTTAAGGAGTGTTCTAATTTCTTTCTTTTACGTGTAGCTGTCCAGTTTTCCCAGCACCACATACTGAAGACACTGTCTTTTTTCCATTGTATATTCTTGCCTCCTTTGTCGTAGATTAGTTGACGATAGGTGTGTGGGTTTATCTCTGGGCTTCCTAGCCTGTTCCATTGATCTATATTTCTGGTTTTGTGCCAGTACCATATTGTCTTGATTACTTTAGCTTTGTAGTATAGTCTGAAGTCAGGGAGTCTGATTCCTCCAGTTGCGTTTTTTCCCTCAAGATTGCTTTGGCTCTTCGGGGTCTGTTGTGTCTTCATACAAATTTTAAGATTTTTTGTTCTAGTTCTGTAAAAATCTGCCATTGGTAATTTGATAGGGATTGCATTGAATCTGTAGATTGCTTTGGGTAGTATAGTCATTTTCATAATATTGATTCTTCCAATCCAAGAACATGGTATATCTCTCCATCTATTTGTGTCATCTTTGATTTCTTTCATCAGCATCTTATAGTTTTCTGAATACAGGGCTTTTACCTCCCTTGGTAGGTTTATTCCTAGGTATTTTATTCTTTTTGTTACAGTGGTACATGGGATTGTTTCCTTTATTTCTCTTTCTGATTTTTCATTGTTGGTGTATAGGAATGCCAGCGATTTCTGTGCATTAATTTTGTATCCTGCAACCTTACCAAATTCATTGATTAGTTCTAGTAGTTTTCCGGTGGCATCTTTAGGATTTTCTATATATAGTATCATGGCATCTGCAAACAGTGACAGTTTTACTTCTTCTTTTCCAATTTGTATTCCTTTTATTTCTTTTTCTTCTCTGATTGCTGTGGCTAGGCCTTCCAAAGCTATGTTGAATAATAATGGTGAGAGTGGACATCCATGTCTTGTTCCTGATCTTAGAGGAAATGCTTTCAGTTTTTCACCATTGAGAATGATGTTTGCTGTGGGTTTGTGGTATATGGCCTTTATGATGTTGAGGTAGGTTCCCTCTGTGCCCACTTTCTGGAGAGTTTTTATCATCAGTGGGTGTTGAATTTTTTCAAAAGCTTTTCCTGCATCTATTGAGATGATCATCTGGTTTTTATTCTTCAATTTGTTCATATGGTTTATCACATTGATTGATTTGCATATACTGAAGAATCCTTACATCCCTGGGATAAATCCCACTTGATCCTGGTGTATGATCCTTTTAATGTGCTGTTGGATTCTGTTTGCTAGTATTTTGTTGAGGATTTTTGCATCTATGTTCATCAGTGATATTGGCCTGTAGTTTTCTTTCTTTGTGACATCTTTGTCTGGTTTTGGTATCAGGGTGATGGTGGCCTCATAGAATGAGTTTGGGAGTGTTCCTCCGTCTGCTATATTTTGGAAGAGTTTGAGAAGGATAGGTGTTAGCTCTTCTCTAAATGTTTGATAGAATTCGCCTGTGAAGCCATCTGGTCCTGGGTTTTTTTTGGTACACGGGCCTTTCACTGTTGTTGCCTTTCCCATTGCAGAGCACACGCTCCGGACGCACGGGCTCAGTGGCCGTGGCTCACAGGCCCAGCAGCTCCACGGCATGTGGAATCTTCCCGGACCGGGGCACGAACCGGATGTTTCTTCCTCTGCTATATTTTGGAAGAGTTTGAGAGGATGGGTGTTAGCTCTTCTCTAAATGATAGAATTCACCTGTGAAGCCATCTGGTCCTGGACTTTCGTTTGTTGGAAGATTTTTAATCACAGTTACAATTTCAGTGGAACCCATGTCCCCTGCATGGGCGGGCAGATTCTCAACCACTGCGCCACCAGGGAAGCCCTGTTGGAAGATTTTTAATCACAGTGTCAATTTCATTCCTTGTGATTGGTCTGTTCATATTTTCTGTTTCCTCCTGGTTCTTTCTTGGAAGGTTATACCTTTCTAAGAATTTGTCCAGTTTATTGGCATAGAGTTGCTTGTAGTAGCCTCTTAGGATGCTTTGTATTTCTGCGGTATCTGTTGTAACTTCCCCTTTCTCATTTCATTTTTTTTTTTTTTGGTGCGGTACGCAGGCCTCTCACCGCTGTGGCCTCTGCCGTTGCGGAGCACAGGCTCCAGACGCACAAGCTCAGTGGCCATGGCCCACGGGCCCAGCCGCTCCGCGGCATGTGGGATCCTCCCGGACCGAGGCACGAACCCGTGTCTCCTGCATCAGCAGGCGGACTCAACCACTGCTCCACCAAGGAAGCCCTCTCATTTCTAATTTTATTGATTTGAGTCCTCTCCCTCCTTTTCTTGATGAGTGTGGCTAAAGGGTTATCAATTTTGTTTATCTTCTCAAATTACCAGCTTTTAGTTTTATTGATCTTTGCTATTGTTTTTTTTTTGTTTCTATTTTGTTTATGTCTGCTCTGATCTTTATGATTTCTTTCCTTCTACTGACTTTGGGTTTTGTTTGTTCTTCTTTCTCTAGTTCCATTAGGTGTAAGGTGAGATTGTTTATTTGAGATTTTTCTTGTTTCTTGAGGTAGGATTGTATTGCTATAAACTTCCCTCTTAGAACTGCTTTTGCTGCAACCCATAGATTTTGGATCATCGTGTTTTCATTGTCATTTGTCTCTAGGTATTTTTTTATTTCCTCTTTGATGTCTTCAGTTATTTCTTGGTGATTTAGAAACGTATTGTTTAGCCTCCATGTGTTTGTGTTTTTTACGTTTTTTTCCCTGTAATTGATTTCTAGTCTTATAGCGTGGTCAGAAAAGATGCTTGGTATGATTTCAGTTTTCTTTTCTTTTTTTTAAATTTTATTTATTTTTTTAATTTATTTATTTTTGGCTGCATTGGGTCTTCGTTGCTGTGCACGGGCTTTCTCTAGTTGTGGTGAGTGGGGGCTACTCTTTGTTGCAATGTGTGGGCCTCTCACTGCAGTGCCTTCTCTTGTTGTGGAGCATGGGCTCTAGGCGCGCAGGCTTCAGTAGCTGTGGCATGCGGTCTCGGTAGTTGTGGCTCGTGGGCTCTAGAGCGCAGGCTCAGTGGTTGTGGCACACAGGCTTAGTTGCTCTGCGACATGTGGGATCTTCCGGGACCAGGACTCGAACTTGTGTCCCCTGCATTGGCAGGCGGATTCTTAACCACTGCACCACCAGAGAAGCCCAATTTCAATTTTCTTAATTTTACCAAGGCTTGATTTGTGACCCAAGATGTGATCTATCCTGGAGAATGTTCCATGTGCACTTGAGAATAAATTGTAATCTGCTGTTATTGGATGGAATGTCCTATAAGTATCAAATCTTTCTGGTCTGTTGTGTCATTTAAAACTTGTGTTTCCTTATTAATTTTCTTCCTGGATGATCTGTCCGTGGGTGTAAGTGAGTTGTTACAGTCCCCCACTATGATTGTGTTACTGTCGATTTCCTCTTTTAGAGCTGTTAGCAGTTGCCTTATGTATTGAGGTGCTCCTATGTTGGGTTCATATATATTTATAATTGTTATATTTTCTTCTTGGACTGATCCCTTGATCATTATGTAGAGTCTTTCCTTGTCTCTTGTAACATTCTTTATTTTAAAGTCTATTTTATCATATATGAGGATTGCTACTCCAGCTTTCTTTTGATTTCCATTTGCATGGAATATCTTTTTCCATCCCCTCACTTTCAGTCTGTATGTGTCTCTAGGTCTGAAGTGGGTCTCTTGTAGACAGCATATATATGGGTCTTGTTTTTGTATCCATTCAGCGAGCCTATGTCTTCTGGTTGGAGCATTTAATCCATTCACGTTTAATGTAATTATCGATATGTATGTTCCTGTGACCATTTTCTTAATTGTTATGGGTTTGTTTTTGTAGGTCCTTTTCCTCTCTTGTCTTTCCTACTTAGAGAAGTTCCTTTAGCATTTGTTGTAGAGCTAGTTTCGTGGTGCTGAATTCTCTTAGCTGTTGCTTGTCTGTAAAGCTTTTGATTTCTCTGTCAAATCTGAATGAGATCCTTGCTGGGTAGAGTAATCTTGGTTGTAGGTTCTTCCCTTTCATCACTTTAAATATATCATGCCACTCCCTTCTGGCTTGTAGAGTTTCTGCTGAGAACTCAGCTGTTAACCTTATGGGAGTTCCCTTGTGTTTTATTTGTCATTTTTCCCTTGCTGCTTTCAATAATTTTTCTTTGTCTTTAATTTTTGACAATTTGATTACTATGTGTCTTGGCATGTTTCTCAATTTTCCTTTGTCTTTAATTTTTGTCAGTTTGATTACTGTGTGTTTCGGCATGTTTCTCCTTGGATTTATCCTGCCTGGGACTCTGCACTTCCTGGACTCGGGTGGCTATTTCCTTTTCCACGTTAGGGAAGTTTTCAGCTATAATCTCTTAAAACATTTTCTTGGGTTCTTTCTCTCTTCTCCTTCTGGGACCCCTATAATGCAAACGTTTTTGCATTTAATGTTGTCCCAGGCGTCTCTTAGGCTCTCTTCATTTCTTTTCATTGTTTTTTCTTTATTCTATTCCACGGCAGTGAATTCTACCATTCTGTCTTCCAGGTCACTTATCCGTTCTTCTGCTTCTGTTATTCTGCTATTGATTCCTTGTAGTGTATTTTTCATTTCAGTTCTTGTATTGTTCATCTCTGTTTGTTTGTTCTTTAATTCTTTTAGGTGTTTGTTCTTTAATTCTTCTACATTTTTGTTAAACATTTCTTGCACCTTCTCGATCTTTGCTTACATTCTTTCTCCATGGTCCCGCATCATCTTCACTATCATTATTCTCAATTCTTTTTCTGGAAGGTTGCCTATCTCCACTTCATTTAGTTGTTTTTCTGGAGTTTTATCTTGTTCCTTCATCTGGTACATAGCCTCTGCCTTTTCATCTTATCTGTCTCTCTGTGAATGTGGTTTTCATTCCAGTGGCTGCAGGATCACAGTTCTTGCTTCTGCTGTCTGCCCTCTGGTGGATGAGGCTATCTGAGAGGCTTGTGCAAGCTTCCTGATGGGAGGGTCTGTTGGTGGGTATAGCTGGGTGTTGTTCTGGTGGGCAGAGCTCAGTAAAACTTTAATTTGCTTGTCTGCTGATGGGTGGGGCTGAGTTCCCTCCCTTTTAGTTGTTTGGCCTGAGGTAACCCAGCACTGGAGCCTACAGGCTCTTTGGTGGGGCTAATGGTGGACTCTGTGAGGACTCATGCCCAGGATTACTTCCCAGAACTTCTTCTGCCAGTGTCCTTGTCCCCACGGTGAGCCATAGCTACCCCCACTGCCTCTGCAGGAGACCCTCCAACACTAACAGGTAGGTCTGATTCAGTCTCCTGTGTTGTCACTGTTCCTTCCCCCTGGGTCCTGATGTGCACACTATGTATGTGCTCTCCAAGTGTGGAGTCTCTGTTTCCCCCAGTCTTGTCGAAGTCCTGCAGTCAAATCCCCCTAGCCTTCAAAGTCTTATTCTCTGGGAATTCCTCCTCCCATTGCCAGACCCCTAGGTTGGGATGCCTGATGTGGGGCTCAGAACCTTCATTCCAGTGGTTGGACTTCTGTGGTATAATTGTTCTCCAGTTTGTGAGTCACTCACCCATGGTTATGAGATATGATTTTATTGTGATTGCGCCCTTCCTACCGTCTCTTGCGGCTTCTCCTTTGTCTTTGGTTGTGGGGTATCTTTTTTTGTGAGTTCCAGTATCTTCCTGTTGATGAATGTCCAGCAGTTATTTGTGATTCCAGTGCTCTCGCAAGAGAGAGTGAGCACATGTCCTTCTACTCCGCCATCCTGAACCAATCTACCTGCTCCCCCACCTTTTTTATACAACATATTTTTTTTGTGTGGAAAACCTGAAGACATTTACCAAAACAAAACCCTAGAACTAATAAGTGAGTTTAATAGGTAGCAGGATATAAGATAAACATACAAAAATCAATTGTATTTCAAAAATACTAGCAAAGAAATGTGGAAAGGGAAATTAAAAATACAATACCATTTATAGTTGAGGGGCAAAAAAAGCCGTAGGTGTAAATCTAACAAAATATGTACTGGACCTATGTGCTGGAAACTATAAATTCTGAAAAGAATATTTAAATAAAGGGAGAGACATACTGTCCTCATTGATTGGAATATTCACATGGTAAAGATGTGGATTCTCCCCCAAATTGTATAATTTTAATGAAATTCCTTTAAAAATCTGAGAAGATTTTTCAAGCGCATTCTAAAAAAAATAGCTAGAATAGCTAAGAGAATTTTGGAAAAAGAATAAAGTAGGACAAATCAGTCTGCTTGATCTCAAGACTTATTATATAGCTACAGTAATCAAGGCTGTATGGTATTGGAGGAATAGACAAATAGATCAGTGGAACATAATAGAGAACCCAGAACTAGATCCACATAAACATGCCCAGCTGAGTTTTTTAGAATTGCACAGTGCAATTCATATATACAAAAATGAACCTTTACTTAAACCTCACAGCTTGTAAAAAAATTAACTCAAAATGGATCATAGACTTAAACAAAATGTAAAGTTACAAACTTTTAGAAATAAAACACAGGAAAAAATCCTCTAGAAAAAGGGTTAAGCAATGAATTCTTAGACTTGATACCAAAAAGTACAATCCACAAAGGGAAAAACTGACAAGTTGTATCTCAACAAAATTTTAAAACATTTGTTCTTTGAAAGCCCATGTGATGAAGGTAAGAGAAGCTACAGACTGGGAGAACATATTTGGAAACCCCATATCTGACAGAGGACTAGTATCTAATAAGAGTACATAAAGACGTCTCAAAACACAATAGTAAAAAATGATAACAGTCCATTTAGACAATTGGCAAAAGACATAAACAACTTTTCATGTAAGAGGATATGCAGATATCAAATAAATACAGGAACAGATGTTCAACATCACTAGGGAAATGCAAATTCAAACCATAACGAGGATAACACTCTCTACCAACAGAATGGCTAAAATAAAAAATAATGGCAGCACAAAAAGCTGACAACAGTGTGGAGGAACTGGATCACTCATATGTTTTTGGTGGGAATGTGAAAAGCTACAGGCAGTTTCTCATAAAACTAAACATGAAATTATCATAACCTCCAGCAATTGTACTCTTGGTTATTTATCCCAGAGAAATGAAAACTTATCAAATATTCATAATGTCTTTATTTTTAATATTCTATAACTGGAATCAGCCCAGATGTCCTTAAACAAGTAAATGGTTTAACAAACTGGTACAAACAAACCATAGAATACTACTTAGCAATAAAAAGGGACAAACTACCGATACACACAGAAACTTTAATGAATCTCCAGGGAATTATGCTGAGTGACAAAAACCAATCTCAAAAGGTAATGTATGGTTCCATTTATATAACATTCTTGATAAAACAAAATTTTAGAACTGGGAGATGGATTAATTATTGCCAGAGCTTGTAGATTAGTTGGTGCCAGGGGAAGGATGGGTAGGTGGTTACTATAGAAGGACAACATGAGGGATCCTTGTGGTGTAGGAACTGTTCAGTCTCTTGACTATGGTGGTGGATATATAAGCCTATACAGGTAATAAAATTGTTAAGAACTTACTACACACACATAGACAGACAAATGAGTACACTGAAACTGAGAAAATTGGAATAAGATTGGTGGGTTATATCAATGTCAGTATCCTGATTGTGATATTTTACTATAGTTTTGCAAAATGTTATCAAATGGAGGAATGGCAAAGTGTACAGGAGGCTCTGTATTATTTCTTATAATTGTATGTGAATTTTCAGTTATCACAAAAATTGCAATTAAAAGTAGATGGCTTAAGTAAAAGTAGAGTTCTTTTCCTAGTTTAAAAGAGAAAACTATATATTCTGGGAAAGATAGTTGACTATCTGTAAGGAAGACCTGTAAGTGTATTTCAGTAGCACAGAATTGCTAAGTATGTCAAAATCAGTTAGAAAATAGTTATCAGTAGTGGTTCTAATTTATCTTCAGTAGTTCAATCTGAAACATAAAGTATTATATTTTAGCAACCATTTCGTCATTCAAGCTGAAGTAGATGTTGAATGATGGAGAAATAATTTTATATATAAGTTAAGAGTAAAAATAAGTGAGAGGATTTATATACCATTCCTTGGTTTTATCTTTTGATTGCCCTGTACCTAGATTTTCTGTATTTCTTATTCAGAGAACTAAGGGTGTAAGAATTCTCTATGTTCTATTCTGAACGCTGGAAATCAGGGTCTAAAAAACTGCACAATTATACTTTGTATAATATATAAGGAGGTGTAAGCTCTAGAAAATAAAACTATTATCTTCACTCTGGAATGATGAAAAACAATCACAGTCAACCCAAAGCTAGTTTGGAAACATGACACAAGAATAACATACTCAAGAGGACAGCTCATGGTAAGCAGTATAGTTTTTTTGTGTGTATTAATAACGGCATAATGTTTATTATATTTTCCATTTTTATGATCCATAACTTTTTTTTGTTATCTAAAGTATAGTTTGGCATGATTTTTAGTTATCTTGTACATCACATTAAGTGAAGACAAATGTATATAACCACATTAGCCCATGATTTACATAATTTATTTGTTGAATGAATAGATGAATTGAAGCTAATTTTTATGACTGAATAATTTTATTTATAATTATTCTGGGGTCAACTTTTTAAAAAACGAATAAGAAGCTAAAGAAAATTATTAATATAGCTTTAACTGGTTTCTAAATCTAAAGGAAAATGGTGGCTACCTCAATCTCCATATCGCCACATATCCTCCCAAAACCATACGCTAGAAGGAACACAAATGAAACCAAACTAACCCATACTTTATGGATTGCTAGGAGACAATAACATGAACTTCAGATTACCTGAAAGTAGCAAAATTATCAAGTGCCAGTGGAGCCTCCACTGCTGCTGCAAGTCTGTATATGTGGAGAGTATGAAGTGGGATGCTTTAGAGACTATGAAACAGAAGAGAGGGGACTGAAAGACTTAAACAAAATGAAGACAGAATCACCCTCAAAAAGAGAAAAATATGTGCCATAGTAGTGAACACAGACTGGGACTTGGTAGTTTACAGTACCAGCTACCAGGAAGGAGTTTTAGAGTGTTTAGGATTAGGAAGTGGCAGCCTTGGAGGAATTTTGCTTCTAGAGAAGGAGATAAACAGAGAAGGGGTGATGCCACTGAGTCCTAGCAGTGAGGAGAAAACAAGAAGAAAAAGAAAAATAAAGGGTTCTGCAAAATGAAAGAAGACACCAGCCTCTTTTCCCCCATTACTCATTCAAGAAATTACACTTCACTAAGTTGACAGAAGGTACTCACAAACTAAAGAATGCTGTCCACAAAATGAGTAGGGGAAAAATCAAACTTACACAGCACCGCTGTTGGAAGAAAACAGAAAATATATATTAAATCATTTCAGCTGATGAAAATCTATACACACACAACCTCAAAACCTTAGAAAAATAACCACAAAGTAGCATACTGTAACACAGTACTCTAGACTAAATTAAGTATTCTCAAGCAAGCAAAACAGAACTTGGTATCCAAAAATTTAAGGAGAGAAATGGATTAAAGGAAAAACCAAGCAAACAAGAAATGCAGTGCAAGCTGATCAAACTCAGGAAGGAAATTAAAGAAAAGACAAGACTACGTTAGAAATGAAGAATTAATTATAAAATGCTCAAGAGAAAATAGAAGAATGAAAATCTAAGGAGGAACATAGAATGAAAATGAGATAAAGAAGTAAAAATTAGGATCTCAGAGCAAATGATGCAAAGGAAAGGCTGGCAAAGGAGGTCCAACATAATTGGAATCTGTGAAGAATAAAAATAACTCAGTAGAACAAAACTTATAAACTATAATCCAGGAACACTTTCTGGGAATAGGGGAAATTTAAATCTACCTTTTGAAGGACCCACCACTGTACCTGGAAAAATGGACCTGGAATGATCAACTGAGACATATTTTAGTAAACTGCTAAACTTGAAAGACAAATTGGGCTGGCATCATACTTTTGAAGAGCAACATGCAAATCATGGCAACAGAATGGCAATTTCAAGAAAATCAAGAAAAAGTACAGGCCAAGGATTTGCTATCCAGCCAAGTTTTTCTTCAATTATTATGGCAATAGAAAATCAACTTTTGAATATTGAAGAACTCATTGACCATTGTATCCATAAGCCTTCTTGAGTTTCTTGGAGGATGATCTCCATCCACCCAGGAGACCACTGGGGAAGCTTCAGCAAAAGGACCGTGAGCATTTAATATACTAAATTGTAGAATTAAGGACTAAATAAAACAAGGGTGGGGACATGGAAAGAAGAAAGTATGAAATGTTACATGTTAAACAACGTACAGAGAATACCATTCTTAAAAAAGGAAGAGAGTGAGAAGGGAAAGTAGAATGAGATCATAGACTGTTAAATAGGTGGGAGACCAAGGATATCATTTAAAATCGGCTGACCAGACACTAAAAGCTTAAGGAAAAGGAAGGATTAAGGGCATTAACAAAAGTACATAAATGCACTAGAAAAAAATTACTAACTTTCCTGAATACCAGAAGAAAGTGTAAAAAATAGCAAAGAAAAACACACCATGTAGAAAAAGAAACAGCAAATATTACTTAATAGAGTAATTAAAATATACAATAGTGACTGAGATGAAACAAAACATCAGTCATATTAAATATGGATGGGCTTAAATTGCCTATTAAAGGTAAAAGATTTTCAAGTTGGCTTATAAAACAAATATTATATTAAAATTTGGTTTAAACAAGAATCCAATAGTGGCTGCTAAACTAAGGTGGAAAGTTCTTTAAGGCATAGTATTTTTGTATGGTCTCCAAGTGTCTCCTTACAAATTGCTTATTAGCCGCAAGAGGAAAAAAATAATAACCACATAGTGAAAAAACTGGGCAATACCTTGACCAGGTGATTGAAGTTAATATCACCAGTAAGGATGTTAGGGACGTCTTGCCCTTTGACTGTGATACCCTTAGAAGAACACATCATTACTTACTTACATTAGTCTAGTAAGGAATGCATAACCTGAATCTAAGTGTAAGGAACATCAGACAAACCTGAATTGCAGAACATTTTTATAAAATAACTGGCCTGTTCAAAATTGTTAGTGTTATGAAAGAAAGGCTTTGAAACTGTACCCGACAAAATGAATCTGAAGAGGCAGACAGCCAAATGCAGTCTGTTTTCCTGGATTTGATTCTGTACTGGATGGGGAGAAATACTATAAAGGACATTATTAGGATAATTGACAGAATTGGAATACGAACTGACAAAAGTACTTTACCAATATTAAATTTTCCTGACTTTGATAACTCTTCTGTGTATGTAAGAATATGTTTTTTCTTAAAAAGTCACATTGAAGTATTAAGAGGAAAAGCATGTATGAACCTAATCGCAGGTGGTTCGGAAAAACACATAATGTGCGTGTGGATGGGAGAATGATAAAGCAAGGTAGCAAAATGTTAAAAGTTGGTGAGTCTGAGTAAAACGTTTAAGGGAATTTTCTTTAAACTTTTCTCCGGGTTTAAAAGAAGAAAAAAAAAAGATAGCTCTGGCTGTGAACTATAAACCAGAGATCAATACGTACATATAGCTTAGTTTAGTAAAGTAGAATTTGAGTTACATAATGTTCTCACTCTCTCCCTTTACCATCCCCCTGCTTTTTTAAGATATTGAGTGTTTTAACAGTTCAGTAATCCATTTGGAAAGCTCAGCTGATTTGGTATCAGTCTGTGTTAAGCTATAGATGTGGTTGCTCTTAAAGCTTTTACCTCTCATGTTTTTAAAGAATTTGCCTTTTTCATACTTAAAATATGGAAAAAAAATCCAAGAAAAATCGTTTTCTAAATGTGTCCTTTCCTATGACCTCCTGTAAAACGCTTGATTATGTGGAGAAATCCAGCTACTTGGTCCCCCTCCCCTCCCCATTGGTTCTTCTTGTGTTCTGAGGACCAAATAGGAGATGGATGAAGTTAGAAGCATTTTGTATATTTTTTCATATTTTTTATCTTACTCCAAAATGACCTATACCAAGCAATATGTGGACAGTAGTTTTTATATGCTTTGCTAGCTGTTTTACAACTAAGTCCATTTTGCTAGATCAAGCTCCCATATCTTTTGAGGAACAACTTGTTCTATATCAAAAAATGTTTGAAGATATTTTGTCTTAATGATTCCACTTATTTTTCTTTATATGTAATAAATATTGTCAGTAGTTCTACTTACACCATGTCTGAGGAAAAGAGATGACATCAAATGAAATTGTTGCAATCCAATCTTATATGTTGTATCAACTAAAATTTTTTAATTGTGAAAAATCAATGATGAAAAATGAAAATAAAAATTTTATGCCTACTGATTCTTCAACAATATTTATACTGGTTTCTTACTTCTGTCTTAAAGCTGTATGGAGAAAAGGGAACCACATGGTTCCACTAGGTGAACAATCCAGCATCTCATACATTTTCAAATGGAGCAGTAGCTGACAAGCAGTGAGAAGGTTGCACAGTGGTTTTCAGTCTTTATAATTAGTGTAGTGGTAGCTTACTGACTGACCCTAAATGTAGGGGTTAAGGATAATTATTAGATTTTTTTAATGTACAAATAGTGTAAATTCTTCAGAGTGCTGGGTTATTAACTGTGCAGTTTAAAATTATCTCCTTTTGCAAGAAGGATGCAGTGACACATGCAACTGCTTTTATAAGAAGTGTGGAATTACTTTTTAATTTAAAGACTGAGGATTTCCATTAGATTATTTAACCAAAAATCACAACGTAAAGTCTATGAAAATTAGGTAGAAATGACTAACTGATGTGCAACACTAGGAAACGTAGGTAGAGCTCATGCAGAATGAAATAAAGTAATTTTTTGCTCAGTTTTTATAATGATAACATCATTTTGCTGTTGATACTTTTTTCCCCCCTTTTTGCATTTTGAATTCCTAATTTTCTTGCTGTTCTGCATATAAGTATTCTGGTAATTGCAGTGTTTTTATATTCAGGGCTTTGTCATTAACATTATAATATTTTACAATAATTATAAAACAATTTTTTTTTCTAACTAGGAGGAAGCATTGCATGCATTTATTCAGCCAGAGATCCTGGATGGCCCAAATCAATATTTTTGTGAACGTTGTAAGAAGAAGTGTGATGCACGAAAGGTAGATGCCATTTAGAAATTAATACTTAATTATCTGAGATAATATTCAATATTCAATAGATTCCCCCCACACACTTTTTTTTTTAGGGTCTTCGGTTTTTGCATTTCCCTTATCTGCTGACCTTACAACTGAAAAGGTTTGATTTTGATTATACAACCATGCACAGGATTAAACTGAATGATCGGATGACATTTCCTGAGGAACTAGACATGAGTACATTTATTGATGTTGAAGATGAGGTAAATACTTATAAATTATACTTCAGATATTCTTCTTTGATCAGAGTAACTTGTGATATTCTTTAAAAAGACAAAAAGGATATTAAATTCTGGAATTATTTCTTTAATTTGTGTGATAATCTTATGTTTCATAACTTTCTTAGTTATTGAAACATACCAGTCTAGAGATGGGCTGCACTTGTGTTTCTGGCACATGATAAACACAGAACAGATATATTGAATGAACGAGCAAACTGGGTAGTATGGCCTTAATTTCTTGTTTTGTCTTAGTGTCTTTTTCAAGCATTAAGGTTTCTCAGCTCTTAAATTGGCTAGGTTAGAAAGCTAGGTAATAAAGGTATTTTTCTGTGTTGCTTTTTTAATTAGTTTTTTTTTTAATTAAAACTTTTAAGATAAAAAATTTAAAACAATTTAAATGTAGTTTGAGAATGGAACTTTGAGGGCACACATAAAGCTCATTAATTTCTTCCACTCATTGACCTCCCCCAATTCTCTGGTTCCTCTATCCTTATCCAGTAAAAGATTCATAATGTCCCACTCTGTTCTCTTGGAAACTCTTCTGATTTAATAATTGGGAATATTTACAATATTTACAATCACTTAACATAGTTGTTACAGAGTGATAAATCTTTCTTATTCTCAAAACTGCCATGAAGTATTTTTTTCTGATTGGAGTTCATCACAATAGTTAAAAATGCCTTTTCCCAGAGGCTTAAAAATAATTTTAAATATTCTCAAGTTTTATTTATGCTCTTAAGTACTAAGTGGCAAATGTTTTCTGAGCCTCACTTTCCTTGTCTGTAAAGTAAGGATGATAATTGCTTTTCATACCTTTCATAAGATGAGGTTGCCTTAGAGATAAAGTAAATTTCCATTGAATGGTACCTGTGACCAGGTAACATTCTCTGAAAGGTTTAATTTGAAATAATATCTCAAACACTTGTGCTTAAGCTAGGAAGTCTGTCCAAAGAATACCAAACTTTCATGGGAGATTCCTACTCAGAGATGAGGATTAGATGGGTCTTCTGTATACTCCTAATGTATTTCTTATAAAGGGAAGTCTTTTCTAAGGGAAGAAAACTGAGATACACAGTTTGACCAGAACTTTTTGGAAGTTCTAGGTCCATTTCTTGGAAGAAGAGAAGATGTTCTGGCTTAGTTAAAAAGAGTTTCAGACTTTGTGTAGAATTCTCAGGTTGGTTTTCACCTCCATTTTTCCTTGAACCAAACTTTCTTGAGGGATGAAGACTATATGTTAGGTTCAGTTCTTACAAAAACATTCTTGGCAAGAAGTTGGTACTTACTACATATTGCTTGGTTAATTCAAGAACTTCTAGGCAATGCCTTAAACATATCAAGTGCCTACATCTTAGAGAAGAATTTTCAAACTATGTATCTAAAATATTAAAGGAGGGGCTTCCCTGGTGGCGCAGTGGTTAAGAATCTGCCTGCCAATGCAGGGGACACAGGTTCAAGCCCTGATCCGGGAAGATTGATCCCACATGCCACGGAGCAACTAAGCCTGTGCACCACTACTACTGAGCCTACGTGCCACAACTACTGAAGCCTGCACGCCTAGAGCCCATGCTCTGCAACAAGAGAGAAGCCTGCACACCTCAACGAAAAGTAGCCCCCGCTCGCCGCAACTAGAGAAAGCCTGCGCGCAGCAATGAAGACCCAACACAGCCAAAAATAAATAAATAAAATAAATAAATTTTAAAAATAAAAGAAAAGGGAGGAAAGAGTTGTTTGAGGATTTCTAGGAAGAATTCTTTAAATTAAATTTGTCTGAAAGAGATTTAAAAATCATAAAAGCATGGAAAAGTATTATTTACTGTTGTTACATTTCCACCTCCTTTAACTGGAGTATAAAGTTCTTGAGGGTAGATAGTGTCTTGTTTTTCTTTCTAATTGTCTGTAATACCTAGCATAGTGATAAACTGAATTGACCTTTTTGTTCAAGAAAGGAGATGATATTCTTTTGGGATTTGAGAACAACAGAAGCTCATTTTGGAGCTTAAGTTCTCTGCTTTTATGGTTTTTGATGAAAGAAATGGTAATTTTATATTGTTACTTTGCAGCTGTAAACATAAATGGGGTTTAATAGAATTCTGAATCACTAATTTGTTGTATTAGAATGTTAAGGTTGTTAATAGAAATGCTTTTAAAGTACACTTTTGTTAATTTTATTTAAGGTCTCACTTTTTAAGAGAAAATAAATTTGCTTAAAGTAGAATAAGTATTTTTATTAACAATAGCATCGTAAATTATGTGGAAAAAGCAGCATATAGATTGAAAGGTTTATATTTTCCCTTTATTTAGCTTATAATTGTAAGATAATTATGTTTTATTAAGAAATCTCCTCAGACTGAAAGTTGCACTGACAGTGGAGCAGAAAATGAAGGCAGTTGTCACAGTGATCAAATGAGCAATGATTTCTCCAATGATGATGGTGTTGATGAAGGGATCTGCCTTGAAAGCAATAGTGGAACTGAAAAGATTCCAAAACCTGGGCTTGAAAAGGTACTTTTTGTAATTTGTGGTTTTTAGTTGAAAGAGAGAGTAAGATAATCTCTGAGCTGCTGTATAATTCTCTTTAAAAGAAGTTTAATTGCTTTTATTTTTATGCATATATGTGGTCATAATTAAACTTTAGAAAAAACTACTTACAGGTGGGAGCATTAATTTCTGAGAGGCTGAACTGTACCTCTGAAGCAAGCTTAGTGGTGGTGTGGAAAGGGTGCCTAGTAGTGAGGAAACCACTTCATTTTGCCTTTAAAGTAGCAGCAAGCCTCTAAATCTTCTATCAGAGTTTTCTCATACAGCAAAATGAAAGCATTAGACTAGATCTGTTAATTTAAAAAATTCTGGCTATGGGACCCTTTCTGAAACAATAAGAGAACTAATCTTTTTTAGGTAGGGGACCCCTCAGTTTTCCTCCCCTCCCCTATGACAGCCCTTAAGGGACTTCAAAAAATGATACAATTCCATGGATTATCATTTGAAAACTACAAGACTGGAAAATGGATAGAATTTTTTTGTTACTAGGTCAGTGATTTTTAAGATTTTATCAAACCATTTCTTTCACATTTGTATAATTTGCTTTATTGAGGGGAGAATTACGGATCAGATGTCTTGAGCATGGTGTGAATAATGAATCACCCATGTGAAGACTGATCACTAGCTCAAGTCTTACAGAGTCATATTAAATATAGGGTTTTTTTTTTAGGTAGTATTTAAGAATGGAGTTTCACTTGCATAAATCTGTTTTTAGATCAAGACCATTATTCTCACCACCATTACCACTACCCTTTACCTTTTAAAATTATCTGTTTCTTTCAGGGCAGACAGATGAGGTGTGAATTGCTATGTGATGAATAATGTAGTGGATACATTATAACTTAGTGTAAAGAACATTGCATTCAAACAAGGGTTGGAAAACTGTGGCTCAAGAGCTAAATGCAACCCCCAACCTGTTTTTCTACATAGACAATTATGTCTATCTTCTTTTGTTTGTTTTCCTTATCTTATTCCACTGGATAGGATTTCCCATAGTGTTGAATAGGAGTGGTGAGAGAGGATGCTCTTGCCTTATTCCCAATCTCAGGAGGAAAGTATTCAGTCTCTCGCCATTAAGTATGATATTGGGTCTAGGTTTTTTATAGATGTTCTTTATCAATTTGAGGAGGTTCCTCTCTTCCTAGTTTGTTGAGAGTCTTTATCATGAATGGGTTTGGATTTTGTCAAATGTTGTTTCTGGGTAAGATCAGTTGGTAAGATCATGTAAGTTTTCTTCTTTAGCCTGGTTTACATAGGTTGATTTTCTAATGTTGAACCAGCTCTGAATACCTGAGAGATAATCAAATCAATAGATCACTGTATCACAGATATTACATAAATACATTAGAAGATGTTCAAAATAATTATATACCTTAGCTCTTTTATAAAGGAAATGGAATCTTATATGAATTTTAAAAAATGTTATTTGGGATTTATTGATTTTGATGTGCATATCAGAACAGTATCATGTTTAGCACCTTCTAAAATTTCAGACTGTTATTTTCTTTTTACATAAATATATAAATTTGTATTTCAGTTATGCATTGTTCTAGAGGTTAAAGCATAATTAAAATGTGAAGGAATACACTGAATGAAACTTGTGGTATATAAAATTATGCGGTGAATTACCATTTTAATGATCTTAGAGAAAAGTTGACTTGCCATAAATACAGAGGACAACTAACATGTTAGTTCACTGTGTTTTAGTAGAGAATAGAAAATATACAAATTATGTTTTTGTGTTTTTCCTCTGTGCTGAGTTAACTTTTATTCTTTTCTTTAGAATTCTTTGATCTATGAGCTCTTCTCGGTTATGGTTCATTCAGGGAGTGCTGCTGGTGGTCATTACTATGCTTGTATAAAGTCATTCAGTGATGAGCAGTGGTACAGCTTCAATGATCAACATGTCAGCAGGGTAAGGAGGGATTTTTTAAGATTATTATTCTGAAAGACAGGAGTAGGGATATTTCTCATCAACAGCAGGGTTTATTAAAAATGAGAGACTCAGTCTGTCCGTTGAAGCATACCAAATCATGAAGACATACCAGATGTCATTCTTTTGTTTTTGTTTTCAGTAAATTTCCTTTGTTTCTTTGTTTTGTTTTATTTTGGGCTTGCTTAGTGTTTGTAGAGCTAGACTTCCAGTTTTCTTCTTGCCCTGAGCCTTCACAGGGGCTGTCTATTTAAGAGCACTGGAAAAGATTGGCCGTTAGTAGCCACTGATTATGATTACATTTTGTGAACTGGTATCTGTGTGGTCCATTTAACTCTGAGGTTAAAACTTGGGTTACATATTGACATAAAGGTAATGGTATTAGAGATCTTACCAAAAAAGTAAGTAATGTAACAACTTTTTAGATAACACAAGAGGACATTAAGAAAACACATGGTGGATCTTCAGGAAGCAGAGGCTATTACTCCAGTGCTTTTGCAAGGTAAATAACTTCCTAATTTTTTCTGTTTATAAATTAGAATTAATTACAGCTTTTCAACATTTTTTTATCACTAAAAAGGTTTAACCCAAGGGTCAACAAACTATAACCTATGGGCCAAATTCAGCCTGCCTTCAGTTTTTGGAAATAAAGTTTTATTGGAACACCATCATACTCATTTGTTTAAATATTGTATGTTGATCTTTTCCCACACAACAGCAGAGTCAAGTAATTTTAGCACACACAGAATAGCTCACAAAGCCTGTGGCTTTTACTATCTGGCCCTTTTCCAGAAAAAATTTGCTGACTCCTGACTTACCTGTAGTACTCATTCTAGGACAAAGGTTTTTTGAAGATTTTACTATGTTACCAAGAAAAGATATGGGATTTTCTCATAAATATGTCAGTAAAAGCTAAGTAGTCTCCTTTTTTTTTCAAGAATGTTTAAATCTGAACCTGTACAAGAACAGCTACATGATTTTCTAATTGTTTGAAACAACAAAAAAACTACTATTTGAAATAAATATTTGATGCTAGGAAATGGAATCTTTACAATCTACTTTTTGTCCCTATTAATCTTTTTTATATTTTACTAGCTCCACAAATGCATATATGCTGATATATAGACTGAAGGACCCAGCAAGAAATGCAAGTATGTTGACATATAGTTACTTGATTTTAGTCTGTGTTATAAACCAGTTTTTTTTGCAAGTTTTATAAACCCCGATAACTACTTTTAAATGATAGGACAATTAAATTTTTATATGTGTGGAAGAATTAATTATAAAGACTGTTATGAGATAATACCAACTGGTAAAAGCACTTGGAAAAAAGTTGAACTATTTTTTAATACACTAAGAGACAAAACTTACTCTGCATTGCGTACGTTGGATATTTATTTGCAGTAAAATTGTATTATATGTAGTTTGGTGCAGTGATGATAGTCTCCAGATCTGTGTAGCAGCCATAACTCACCATCTGCATGTCCCAAAACAAGTTATTTAACTTTTCTAAGTCTTACTTTCCACACATGTAAAATGGGAATAATTATAGTATTTTATAGGATTATTATAAAAAATTAAATGAGATAAAATTTTAAGCATTTAGTATCATACTAGAGTTAAACATCTTTGCTTATTTGCTTAAAAAGCAAGTCAAGTTTTATGAGTCGAGTATGCATCCTTTTTTAGATTTTAATTTTATTAGGAATCCTAAAAATAATCCTGTATACAAAGCATATGGATTTGCCTTTCTTTTTTCCTTTTGTAACTGCTACTTTAAAAAATTACAGTTCCTGTGTTTTCTTGGTAACTCTGATCATGACAGAGACAGTATTTGCACATAGGTGTATAAACTGTGTGTGTGTGTGTGTGTGTGTACATATGATATATACACAGATGATGTGTTTGCTCATAGTCTTTTCACAATTAATATAATCATTGTCTTTGATTTCAGTATATTTCCTTTGTTTAGAAACTACTATACTATGAGTAAATCTATTTTAAGCAGTTTAATGTTTTTGTTTACATTTTCGTAAACTCTCATCAGATTGTGAATTCAGTTGGTGCAAGGCTTAGGACTTATTTATCTTTCCACTAATGATATAATCCAGGGTCTGTCATATAGAGGCTGTTCAATAATTTACTGTGTAATTATAGGAAAGAAAAAAGGAAATTATAATAAATCATTTCAGAACAGAGATTTCAGAGTAGAAGTAGTCATTCTTACTTTACACATAATGAAACTATACCCTAAAGAGTAATTTGTCCAAGGTCGTAGCTACCTGGAGGCAGAGCCAGGTTTATAGTTTGTGTATCCTCTGTGGCACCCAGCATTCCAGGTATTTCATGTAGTACAGTAACTCAGCTTTCTTTTATCTGCTCCCCACAACTCTAGTTTTGTGATGAAGCACCAGGGGGCACTGTATGTATGATATGGAATATTTTTAAAATTAGAGCTCATTTCTGTAAACAGTGGATTTTTACCTTCCACAGAGGCATGATTTTTTTAAAATATAAATTGTTCTCCCTGTTTAATGCCTAACAATCATTGGCTTTATTAAACAGTGTTATAGTCTCATACTGTCACTTCAAATACTTTGAGTTACATATGAAGTTCTTTGATTAGAAGGCAGCTAAAAGACTACTTTGAGAACAAAGGAAAGATAATCATATTAGTGAATAATAATAAATAAATACCATTTGTAGTAGTAGAGCATCAACAGTATTTATTACATTTCCTTATATCCCAGGTAATAACTCTGTGTGGTAAGGTGCTGTTAATAAGCTGAAGAAACCAAGGCCTGGAGAAGTAAACTTGCCCAGGGTTACACAATTTGATGATGATAGCACTATTTGAAATTAGAAGTGCTTTTATTTTCAAGTTTAAGGGAGGCTTTTTCATTCTAAAAATCTTAATTTACTTACCAGAGTTGTCTGGAGCCAAGAGATATACAGATAAAGATATGGCTTCTTTGAGACCTAACCATGTGTCATTATCAGCTACCTCTTCACCCTTGTCTGGAAGAAGCTCATGTTCTAAGTTGAAAGATTGATGTAATTGAGATATATTTTGATAACAGCTATAGTAGAAGTGTATACTCTGGGAACATAGTAGAACAAAATTAAATAAAGGAAGCTCAATCTCAGTGGCATTGTTTTACCCTGTTTTTACTATTAATAGAATTTCTAGAAGTAGATGAGTATCCAGAACATATTAAAAATTTGGTGCAGAGAGAGAGAGAATTGGAAGAACAAGAAAAGAGGCAACGAGAAATTGAGCGCAATACATGCAAGGTTAGATTTCCTAATTTTACTTTTAATTAAAAAGTGCTATTGAACTTTGCTTAACTGCAATTCTCATCACTGACTCATTGGGTTGATTCTGTAGATAGTTATGCCATCATGATCATTAAACAGTGTAACCAACTATATTACTGAGGTAAAGTGATTTCATTTTATGCATAAAAAACCAGTAACATGGGCTTCCCTGGTGACACAGTGGTTGGGGGTCCGCCTGCCAATGCAGGGGACGTGGGTTCGATCCCCGGTCCGGGAAGATCCCACATGCCACGGAGCAGCTGGGCGCGTGCGCCACGGCTGCTGGGCCTGTGCTCTGGAGCCGGTGAGCCACAGCTGCTGAGCCCATGTGCCGCAGCTGCTGGGACCCGCGTGCCTAGGGCCCATGCTCTGCAGCGGGCGAGGCCACCACAGTGAGAAGCCTGCATGCAGCAGCGAAGACCCAATACAGCCAAAAGTAAATAAATTTATTTTTTAAAAAAAACCAAGAAACCAGTAACGTAGTGATAATGCTCAGTGCTGGTGAGGTTACAGTGAGATGAACATTGTAACATTCTGCTACAAGTATAAATTGATAAAACCTTTCTGCCTAGAATTTGAGCAGGATTTATCAAGAGCCTTAAGCAAATTCATATTCTTTTATATAATTCTCTCAAGAAAATATTACCTAATGAGATAATAACAGATGCGGTAAATATTTTGACCACAAGGACATTCTCCACAGTATTTTCCAAATTAGGGAAAAATTGGAAACAACTTGAATATATATCAGTAGGAGAGTGATTACATAAATTGTGATACATGCTTATAAAGAAACATACAGTTGTTAAAATTAATGATTTTGAAATTTTTTATAACATGAGACAGTATCAATTATTAAGTGAGGTAAATAGACAGGGAGAATGATCCCAATTATGTTTTTTTTTTAATTATAATATTTTTGACTAGTAGGAAAAAATACTGTCTACAAAAGAAGTAAGTTTGATTTATGACCTGTTGAGTTAATGATGATATTTTACATTTACATTTTCTAGATAAAATTATTCTGTTTGCATCCTGTGAAACAAGTGATGATGGAAAATAAATTGGAGGTTCATAAGGATAAGACATTAAAGGAAGCAGTAGAAATGGCTTATAAGGTATGTTTAATTGCACTGTTGGCGTTTAATTATTGATATTTTCCATAGCAGTATTAACATTTTCCCAAGTTTTTATTATAGTCAGTAGTAATATAAGGACTTGCAGTAGCTTTGATAGCCCACTTAAATCCTATGTCTTTTAAAGAGTATAGTTTACACCTCTTCTCTAGAATGTGGTCCATTGCTTTTGAGAACTTTCTCACTCTGAAAGCCAGTTAAAGCTTTCTCAAACTCAGAAATAGAATTAGAAGCAAAAATATTTATTTATTCTTTATATTCATTTAGCACATATTTATTGAGTGTCTACTATATGATGCATTAGAGAACTTGAGTGAACAAGACCACATGAAGTGTTAGAGGTACCAGAGTGAGCAAAACAGGTTCACTGCCTTCGTGGAGTTCACAATCCCACTGGGGAAAAAAACAGGCAAAAAATATTTAAACACCACAGTTTGCAAATATCTTATTAGATGCTATAAAGTAATTCAGTAGTATATTAAGGTTATTTAATCTGAGACTTAAACCATGAGGAGACAGCTGTGCAAGAAGTTGGGGAAGAGTATTTTAAGTAGAGGTAACAGCATGTGTAAAAACTGAGGTGAGGAAGTACATGATCAAGAAGCTGAAAAAAGGGGCATTGTGTTTAGATCATCTTGAATGAGAATAGAGGCACATAAAATGAAATTAAAGGCTGTGTAAGAATAGAAGTTTGCATTTTATTCTAAGAATAATGCAAATTTATAAGTGGGTTTTGAAAGGCAAATAGAAAAAGAAGCATTCTTTAACCAGATTATTCTAAATGTCATCTGTTACACTTGACAGAATTTTTTGCCCTTTCCATGTAAACATTAACATCATTTGACTAAAGTTAAACAGTCATTACCTAGAGAAAAAATTGCATACTACATCATTTCATTTATAATTATATGTAGAACCAATGAAAGAAGTAAAGTAATTCACAAGATAGCCGGCATTGTTTCTCAAAAGTGTGATCCAGCACAACCTGCACCAGAATCACATTCCTATTAAAAAACAAATTCCTGCAAATGAATCTGAACTTATGTTTTGGCATCTGGGATTATGCATTTTAAACAGGTACCTCAAGTGGGTTTTAGACATACAGTTTGAGAACTTGTATTGTGTACCTGGTCTTTCATAGCACTTTATCAGTACTGAAAATTTACATTTGTGTGACTATTTTAATTAATTAATGTCCCTCACTAAACCGTAAGCACTTACAAGGGTGAAGAGTGTTCTGGTTTTGTTCACAGTTGCATTTCCACTACTTTTGCCTGGTAAACAGGAGAGTCAAAATTGGATGGGTATGTGAATGAATAAATGAATGAACAAATAATAAAATGGATGAATGGCTCTGGGTTCACCTGATTAAAGTAAAAATCCTTTAAACGTAATGGTGGACTGCAAGCAAAACAATAGTGAAACCAAATTAAACTAAAATGGAGAAAATGTCTTTAAACAGTTTTACACAGTAAGGTCAATCAGTGATAGCACTAAGGGTAGTTTATATTCCATCAGTTTTTAATGTAGGAAGAAAAAATCTTGTCTTAAATAGAAAGTTTAAGTTCACAAATGTAAAGAGTGAAATAGAAAAGAGAAATAAATCGATCTTATTTAAGAAAAATAAAGCTGCATTTGTGGGAAGTGAGGGATGGAGGAGTAGAGGGCAATGGGGACATACCAAGGCTTACAGTAACGCTTTCTTTAAAGTTGTAATCACAAACCTCAGATGAGTATTGAATACTTCTAAGCAATCCTACTGTGTTTCTCCAGGAGATTCAGCTTCCACTTAAAGTGATGTTGCATCCAGGGTATGCCATCTGCTAGTGACATGTACTGGAGGGAGAATTTTTGATAGAAATTCCTGTGCCCAATTTGTTGGTATTCCGGAGGCTAAGATTGAAGGGGATGGTTCAGAGAGGAGTCGTGTAGCACTTGGGAGACATAGAAGCTATGACCTTTGTGGTGGCTCTACAAGGCATGCTATCCTCCTGTGCTTAGGAAGGTCGTTACTAGATACATTAATTACCAGTTTTTCTCCAACTTGGATTAAGATAACAAAAGATGCATGTTCTAGTTGGTCGTTTTCCCCTCATGTTTCCAGCTTAGTGGTTATAAAGCAATAGCTTACAGTGCATTAATTTTGAATACATCTAAAGTTTAGAATGTTAACTTTTGTAAGCTGTGACGAAGTGAGAGAGTGGCATGGACATATATACACTACCAAACGTAGGGTGGATAGCTAGTGGGAAGCAGCCACATGGCACAGGGAGATCAGCTAGGTGGTTTGTGACCACCTAGAGTGGTGGGATAGGGAGGGTGGGAGGGAGGGAGACGCAAGAGGGAAGAGATATGGGAACATATGTATATGTAT
>NC_041229.1:66429420-66461212 GCF_002837175.3 Physeter macrocephalus
GGAGCGGCTGGGCCCGTGAGCCATGGCCGCTGAGCCTGCGCGTCCGGAGCCCGTGCTCCGCAACGGGAGAGGCCACAGCAGTGAGAGGCCCGCGTACCGCAAAAAAAAATAAAATAAAATAAAATAAAATATGTTAGTGCATAGGTCGTATAATTTGAGGGATAATGAACTATGGTTATTTTAAAATACGCTTTAAGTCGTGCCTTTTAGCTTTGATGCAAATCATTAATATATAGATTTATTGTTTGTTAGGACCTATTGTTAGTACAGTTACACATCAGACTAAAATATCAATACTATATATTTTTTTTCCTTTTCCTCGGGTGTTACATTCTTTTAGATGATGGATTTAGAGGAGGTAATACCTATGGATTGCTGTCGTCTTGTTAAATATGATGAGTTTCATGATTATCTTGAACGATCATATGAAGGAGAAGAAGATACGCCAATGGGACTTTTACTGGGTGGAGTCAAGTCAACATACATGTTTGATCTGCTGTTGGAGACAAGAAGACCCGATCAGGTTTTCCAGTCTTACAAACCCGGAGGTAAGGAATTTCATGTATTCTGAGTTGTAAAGGACTTAAAATTTTCATAAGAAAGTTTTTTGTTCGTAGAAATTATTTTTAAATTTTTTACATGTTCTTAAAATGTAGAATAATTCTGATAGGTTGGGAAGTAGTCAGCAACAAACCTGGAATTAAGTTCTAGATTACTTTCCAAAAAGCTATACGCAAAATTTAAGAAACAAACAAAACTTCTGGCTTATTGTCTTCAGTGCGATTTTTCTTCTGCAGTACTAAATTGTCCTCCGTCCCTACCTCTGCGCCTGCCCCAGCCTCTACCTCTACCTCTCTCTTTTTATAGAGAAGACCCTGGTATATTCCCATAAAGTCTCAGAAGTAGAGTCTCTTTTTCAGGGTCTCCTTGAAGACATGGTTTCATAACTCAAATTCTGTTCTTCTGTGGATCTTATACACCTCCTTTTTATGAAGGCTCTTCTTTCCAAAGTAGATTAAGTGTGGTATTCTTTCAAGAGCTCCTTTAGTCAGACTCCGGTCTCTCTGTAAAGAGTCCCTTTGGAGCATTTTCTTGCAGATTTTTTGTTTTTTGGTTTTTTTGCCTGCGTTGGGTCTTCGTTGCTACACGCGGGCTTTCTCTAGTTGCGGCAGGTGGGGGCTGCTCTTCATTGTGGTGCGTGGGCTTCTCATTGCAGTGGCTTCCCTTGTTGCAGAGCACAGGCTCTAGGTACGTGAGCTTCAGTAGTTGTGGCACGCGGGCTCAGTAGTTGTGGCTTGTGGGCTCTAGAGCGCAATCTCAGTTGTGGCGCACAGGCTTAGTTGCTCTGCGGCATGTGGGATCTTCCTGGACTAGGGATCAAACCCATGTCCCCTGCAATGGCAGGCGGATTCTTAACCTCTGCACCACCAGGGAAGTCCCTGCAGATTATTTTTGAACTAGACTGTAAAAATTAAGATAAAAATATAACATGGGTCAGCAAAAAACCCACTTTTTTAAAAGAGAATTCTAAATGTCATTGTGGATTGTAAACCTTATAAAGTAATCTCCTTTATTCATTAATAATCAAGACTTTAGCAGAATATTTATTCAGATTTAGATTAGCAACATTTGGGGGAAAATGGAGTGTTGACATATACTACATATAAGAGATTAAAACAGTTAAGATGGAGAATAACGATCTACTAAATCTGGTGTTTGAAGATCATTTATTTTTCTAGTGATTAAAAGTTAAGTTATATAATGATCTCCTGAAAATAGGAGAGGAGAAGGTGGCTTTAAATTGTAACATGGGGACTTCCCTGGTGACACAGTGGTTAAGAATCTGCCTGCCAATGCAGGGGACACAGGTTTGATCCCTGGTGCAGGAAGATCCCACATGCCATGGAGCAACTAAGCCCACGTGCCACAACTACTGAGCCTGTGCTCTAGAGCCCGCAAGCCACAAGTACTGAGCCAGCATGCTGCAACTACTGAAGCCTGCACGCCTAGAGCCCATACTCCACAACAAGAGAAGCCTCTGCAATGAGAAGCCCACGCACAGCAACAAAGAGTAGCCCCCGCTCACCACAACTACAGAAAAGCCCGCAAGCAGCAGCAAAGACCCAATGCAGCCAAAATAAATAAATAAATAAAGTAAAATAATAAATAAATTGTAACATGAAGAATTTAAGTCAGAAAACAAACATGTAATCAGAAAGGTTTTCTGCTGAAATTTCCATAGGATATAGAGAATATTATTTTGAGGAGAAGTCTTTGATTATGAACAAGGTCTTGAATTATTTAATGAAGGTTGTCAAAAGCAAGTAGGACTGCTATGTCCCCTTTAGTATTTGTTGTGCATTCTCTAGTTATTTACGTTTATTTAGTGTTGTGGTTTTGGTCTGTATTTTGGAACTTTGGGTACGTATTTTTAATATGCTTGATAAATTTGACAGTGGTGTTAATGTTTTATAAGGAAACAAAACACTTATTTTTAAAAGTCACATTTTGACTTTTGTCAATTTTTAAAGAGATCTATAAGAACTTTTTTATTAGCTTCATTTTTTATTTCTTTATATATGTTTGTAATGTGAAAAATTGTGCAAGTTTTAACATGTATAACATATACATCTACCATCTTGATAATTAGAAAAATATTTTCTTTGCCATCTATTAGAAACACATTTAGAATGCATTGCTCATGTGAAATACCTTTTAAAAAATAACCTCCAATTGGGTTTTTATGTTTTTCCAATGGGACAGAAGTGATGGTGAAGGTTCATGTTGTTGATCTAAAGGCAGAATCTGTAGCTGCTCCTATCACTGTTCGAGCTTACTTAAATCAAACAGTTACAGAGTTCAAACAGCTTATTTCAAAGGTAAGTTTTAAAATTGGTCAATGAATATTTTTAAGTACCTGCTGTGTACAGAGCACTATGTGATAGTTACAAGATGTAGGAACCAATATTTACCTCAAGGAGCCAATATTTAAGCTAGGAGACAACTGTGGTTAGGAGAGAACGATGCTTCATATGGAAGAAACAGATTGACCTAAGTGTGGAGGTAAGGAGTGTGAAGCAAGTGCACGTAGCAATGATATGTGTGCTTGGCTGGATCATTGTAAAGTACGTGCTTGGAAAACAAGTTCACTTTATCTCATGGAGGGTTTTTAAATGTAAACTCAAAAGTTTGGGCCCTGTTTAACGTAAACAGTAGGAAAGTAGGTTGGTTGGTTGGTTGTTTTTCTAAGTACAGCAGTGGTATGATGAGAGCTCTGCTATAGCATGGTAATTCTGGCAACACTAGACTGGTGTTCCCAGTGGACTGAGGGAGGACTCAGGAACATAGATGAGGAGGTTGTTGAAATAATTCAAGTGAAGGCGTTATGACCAGAAATGAGAGAAGTGGCGATTGTAAGAATGAATGTATAAATAGAATTGGCAGCACTTGGCGATTGGTAAACATTGGAGCAAGGCAGGAACACAGAAGACCTGAGGAGTTTCACACTTGGGTAACCAGAAAGACAGTGATAGATGAATAGAAGTAGAAGAGAAAGGTGATGAATCAAATATTAGCCACATTATGTGAGTTAGTGGCAAATAGCATAGGCTCATTCAGAATTTTTGAACTGGAAAAATATGATGATGAAACATTCAGATTTCCTTAGACAAAAAAACTATTCCACTCCAGAGAAATGGTTATTATCCTTTCAGGGGTCTTGTACACTATAGAACATTGAGCACACAAACATAGGCAAAATTAACCCCAGGTTAAGATTCCCTTGCTGTGGTGGAAAATTGTTCAGAAATCGCAAGTCAAGGAACTTCCAGTTTCCATTCATTCATTTTATGGTAGTATTGTCTTTTATCTCATCTGGGTTTTTTTAATGCCTATTTTAACAGGGTTCTTGTGAACATGAACAAAACAAATAAATGCTCTTTTTGTGGAAAAACAAATTGTAAAGTATTATATAGAAGTTAGTTTTTAATTATTTTTATGTTTAAAGAAAATGACTTCCAACAATTTGCCAAAGTAATAATTGGAGGAAACAAATCATACTCTGAAGTCATGGTTTATGATTAAATTACTCATAAAAAGACAACATTAGTGTAACTGCTCTGTATTACAGTTTAATCTAGAATATGAGCACTGAGGTAGTACAAAAGAAACACATGCATTTCCTTCCCTGAAGAAGCTGATAATTTTGTTGGGGAAAAATATGTCTAAGAATAAAGACAGTCAGAAAACAGGATGCCAAGAAATATAGTGTTTAAATTATAACAAGGATGCCTAAGAATTAGTTATCATTAGCTGTAAAACAAATCATGTTTTATTAAATTATTTTTATCTGCTCATTTCATGAGAAATTTATAAAATAACACCAAAAATTAAGGACATGGAATTTTAGAAAACTTTAAAAATTACCTACTAATTTAATCTCATTTTACACAGAAGAAAATTGATTTTGTAAAAGTATTAACAACTATTCACAGAATACAGAAGAACTCATCAAAAGTCAAGAAGTTAAACAAGTATTGGTTTGATATCAGTTCTCA
This sequence comes from Physeter macrocephalus, assembly GCF_002837175.3. Lineage (NCBI taxonomy): Eukaryota > Metazoa > Chordata > Mammalia > Artiodactyla > Physeteridae > Physeter > Physeter macrocephalus. Next base: position 66,433,977 of record NC_041229.1, read on the forward strand.
AAGTCAGTTACTTAGTTTCTTTGGAATCAAATCACCTCATTTACTTCGTGAGTTTGAGAGAAATAGAACTTTTAGTGAAAAATTGTTACTTTTAAAATAGTTTCAGAGCATACATTTATAAGTGATACTCTGTTTTCCTAATTTACATCAGAATTAATGGATGGGACTAATAATTTTTCCCATAGATTCTTTAAAAATTTGTAAACCTCTACTAAGATTATTTGTCACTTAATTTTCTTTCTGCTATTTTTAAGAAGAACTCAGCAGTGTCTCATTTCCCCATATTTCCAAATCAAGCGAATTTTTCTTGAAAGAGCACTTTTTAATTAAATTACTTTCATTATAGGCCATCTATTTACCTGCTGAAACAATGAGAATAGTGCTGGAACGCTGCTACAATGATTTGCGTCTTCTCACTGTGCCCAGTAAAACCCTGAAAGCTGAAGGGTTTTTTAGAAGTAACAAGGTATGTCTTTTATTTTTTCATGACTATTTTCTATGCTGCCATTCACCATCTGTCTGAAATTTACTTTTTGGATTCTCACATCCTCCCAATAATTACCTTCCTTTATAGTCAGGTCACATCTTGCTTCTCTGTCTTCTCAGTCAGTCTTGCTGGGTCTCCTCTTTGCCTTGTTCATGCACTGCGCCTTCTGGAGTATTTCCCCCTCTTCCTACATTTTGTTTCAAGCCCCAGATTGGTCCTCCTTCTTTGGTGGAGCCTTCATGACTAGTTCTGGTCACAGTGATTATGTTCTCTGAATTTTGTTCATTCTTGAGCTTCTCCTATAAAGCAGTACTTCATGGTGAAAGTCTGAAGCATGCCTAGTGTGGAGAAAATTATTATCTTGGGTTCACCCCACATTATTCCCTTTTCCTACTCATTTATCTATGTAAGAAAAGAGAAAGTTCATGTTGATCTCTTTGTTTTATCTCTTGATATCATTATGTGTTCCATCATTTATCATTTTTCCTATGTTTTTATTCCTAATGCCATTGGTTTACTCTGGATAAATCTTATCAAATTTTCCTCATTTGCCATCTTTTTTTATTTATCACCATTTCCAGTCTCATTCACCTTAGGGCAGTTTGGTCTTTTATCATATTTAGCCTCTTTGTTTTTTTTTTTTTAGTATTGATTTATTAATTCTGATGTGTAATTTTTATTCACCCCTAGTTTCTTCCAGTACTTCTGTGTGGTGTTTGTGTGTAACATTAAAATCGCTAATCCACCCTAATACTGTTTTAGGGTAAGGAATGGGAGGGATCTAACTTTATTTTTTTCTTTAAATGGTTAGCTGATAGTCCTGATTTATAACATTTATTGAATAATAATCTTTTTATGCAAAATTCAAAATACTACTCATAATTGCCTGATTTATGTATATGCATTTCATTTTTTAAATTTATTGTGGAAAATTTCAAACATATGCAGAAGTGCATGAATAGTATAATGAACCCTTATGTACTTATCACCCAGCTTCTATAATTATCAAGTCTTGTTCATGTATATTTAACTAACTACTTCCCCCAGATTATTTGAAAAACATTCCCAGCATCATATCATTTCATCTACAAGCAATATGAATTTGTATTTCTAAAAGATGAGAACTCTTTTTAAAAACATAACCACAATTACATTATTACACCTAAAAAATTAATAGAAATGCCTTAATATCAACCAACACCTAGTCAATATTCAAATTTCCCTGATTATCTTAAAAAAATTTTTTTCAATAAGATTTGCTTGTTCAAATCAGGATCTAAATAAAGTCCATAATATCTCTCAAGTTTATTTTAATCTAAAGATTTCCTTACATGTTTGTTTCGTTGCAATTAATTTGCTCTAGAATCAAGTCATTTGTCCATTAAATTTTTTATATAACCTGGATTTTGGTGTTGCATTCCCAAGATGTTTTCATACATTTTCCGATAAACAAGATATTTGTTTAGCAGTTTTATGGCTAATTACAAAGACATATGAACATAATATTTATTTTATTTAGTCTCCAAAAACAATGGGCATGTCCTTTAGACACATTATCATCTCAAATTTTATAATTTATTGTGCACTGTCTTACATTGATGCGATATTCTTATAATGAATGAGAATGTCACCAAAATTAATGATGTAATATAACTCTTTGACTTACTGTTCAGGTGTTCGTTGAAAGTTCTGAGACTTTGGATTACCAGATGGCCTTTACAGACTCTCATTTATGGAAACTCCTGGATCGGCATGCAAATACAATCAGATTATTTGTTTTGTTACCTGAACAATCTCCAGGATCTTATTCCAAAAGGACAGCATACCAGAAAGCTGGGGGTGACTCTGGTAATGTGGATGATGACTGTGAAAGAGTCAAAGGACCTGCAGGGGGTCTAAAGTCTGTGGAAGCTATTCTAGAAGAAAGCACTGAAAAACTCAAAAGCTTGTCACTGCAACAGCAGCAGGAGGGAGATAATGGGGACAGCAGCAAAAGTACTGAGACAAGTGACTTTGAAAACATTGAATCACCTCTCAATGAGAGGGACTCTTCAGCCTCAGTGGATAATAGAGAACTTGAACAGCATATTCAGACTTCCGATCCTGAAAATTTTCAGTCTGAAGAACGATCAGATTCAGATGTGAATAATGACAGGAGTACAAGTTCAGTGGACAGTGATATTCTTAGCTCAAGTCATAGCAGTGATACTTTGTGCAATGCAGATAATGCTCAAATCCCTTTGGCTAATGGACTTGACTCTCATAGCATCACAAGTAGTAGAAGAACTAAAGCGAATGAAGGGAAAAAGGAGACATGGGATACAGCAGAAGAAGACTCCGGAACGGACAGTGAATATGATGAGAGTGGCAAGAGTAGGGGAGAAATACAGTACATGTATTTCAAAGCAGAACCCTATGCTGCAGATGAAAGTTCTGGGGAAGGACATAAATGTATGTACTTAAAAAGGCTCCTTGAAACAGCCTTAATTTTTTTTATCAGTTTATTTAAATTTTTAGTTAAGAATCAGCTAAGAGATGCTTTGTCCTAAGATTACCTGTACCTTCCTGGGTTGTAAGATTATCCTCTCTCTCCTTTGCTTTCAGTTTTGATGCAGTTATAGTAAACGGTGTCCTTAGACCTGTGCATTAGGCCTGTGATGGAATGATGTCAGAACTTTTGTGAGATGATTTTAAAAAAAAAGGAAAGAAGGAAGAGAATTAAGAATTTTTTTAAAAGGAAAGAAGTATGATAACAATACTAAGTAAAAAAAAAAAAAAAAAAAGAGTTTAAATAGTAAATAATATACCAAAAAAAGGCCAGACACTTTAGAAAATTTTATATTCAGTGCCTAGAAGAATTTTTAATTTGTGCATTCCTTCCCTTTCCTCCATCACCTAATCCAAACTGCACCCTTCCTACACCCCCTAAAAAGTACATAATTAACCGGAAAAGTCAGAGAAAGGAAAGGGCCTTCTTTTGTTTTTTTTTTTTTAAGTTTCTTTGAAGGAAGCTTCAGGCAAGATATAAACTAGAAATTCTGAATTATATAATCTCAAAAGTATGGAAGAGATCTGTCAGTTTGGGCATTTGGACAAACAACAACAAAAACTTAACATTGGTGAGATTTAAAATAATAAAAGAATTCATAAAATATCAGACTAAAACCAGCCAGAGAAGTATGGAAGAGATCTGTCAGTTTGGGCATTTGGACAAACAACAACAAAAACTTAATCAACATTGGTGAGATTTAAAATAATAAAAGAATTCATAAAATATCAGACTAAAACCAGCCAGAGAATTAGCAGGACAAGCAGGTTCAAGATACAAAATCTTTCTTCAAGTATAAAAGGGAAATAGCTGAAAACCTAAATACTTTGCATTAGTCTGAAAGGCAAATATTAATATTACCCCTTATATTTTAGTTTTCAAAACACTTTTTTGTTCTCACTTGAAGCTTTTCTGAAATTAATAAAGCAAACAATGATATCCTCATTTGACTGATAAGAAAACTGAAACTCGTAGAGGGTGAATGACTTTCCCAAAAATACATACATATCTAGTAAGTAATGGAACCATTACTAGAGGTTAAGGCTTCTAATTGAAAGCATTTGCTCCTATTACTTCTGGAAGAGAGTCCCACTCTTCATCAATCCATTTATACACCCACACAATTATTATTTCCTGAATACATGCCAGGTGCCAGGCCATATGTATTTGTTAGAAGTAAGGATGACTAAGGTGCAGCCTTATGCTTCATCTTGTGGAGAGAAGGTGCACAAACAACCACTGTATTAGTTAAATGCTATGATACTTGTAGTCTCAAAATTAGATCTTTTAAAAGGAAGTGGCAGAAATCATGAAATCAGTAGTAAAAATACATAAATTTGTGTTTTTAATTAATTAGGTCCAAATAACAATGTAATTATTTGACATCCATACCTATATCTTGCAGAAACTCAAGTGCAAAAATGTGGATTAGTGAGTTAAAATGGAGATAGAGAAGCTCTATTATAGTAATGCTTTATTTAAATTTCTATGGAGTTTTTTTCTTATAACTCTTATTAACATGTTATCTCATTTAGTTCTCAACAGTTGTGTGAAATTGATATTGTTAGACACTTTTCACTGATGAAGAAACTGGCTCAAACAAGTTAAATAATTTGCCTGAGGTCACACAGTTAGTTGGTCACACTGCTGGGATCAGATTCAGGTATTCTGGTTGTAAGCCTAGTACTCATTCCTCCACCTCCTCACTGCTACCACTGTTACTTACTTTACAGGAAAAATAGCTAGTACCTACTCTGCTTTCTTACCATCCTCAACCCTTCAAGGGCATTGCAGAAATTAAAAGTAGCTTCTCTTTGGAAAAAGGTTAGAAATTTCTTTCAAGGAGTTTGTTTTTGAAAGATGTGCTGAAAATTAGACTGCATGAGAGTTTCAACGGTAGGAAGGATTCAGTGGGAATATTTAGAATCATAGTCTAAAGGGTCGCATTTCCATCTTAGAATGCTTAATGAAATCTTTACAAAGGAGATTGCTGGCCATTTTAACCTTTTTAGAAATCCATTGTGGGCTAATTTACTAGCATTCATTGAAATAGTATCATTCAAGATTTTGTATCTTGAACCTGCTTGTCCTGCTAATTCTCTGGCTGGTTTTAGTCTGATATTTTATGAATTCTTTTATTATTTTAAATCTCACCAATGTTGATATGTTTTTGTTGTTGTTGTTGTTTGTCCAAATGCCCAAACTGACAGATCTCTTCCATCCTTCTGAGATTATATAATTCAGAATTTCTAGTTTATATCTTGCCTGAAGCTTCCTTCAAAAAAACTTAAAAAAAAAAAAACGTGATGAAGAGAAACCATTTTCTACAAATTATTTAAGCTTTCAGAAGCCATATAGAAGGTTTGTTTGAAAAGAAGAAATGAAATCCCTGGAAAATGCCTTTTCATGTTTAAAAAAACTGGCTTAGGGAAAAGGGTGTGGGGATGATAGCCAGCAGCCAAGTGTTTCAGTAGTCTCTAGTAAGACTGCTTCGTCACAGTTCCGCAGGGCTCTGAGAGTAGGTGCCTGGGAAACATGGATGATACGTAATAATACAAGTTCTTCAGAGTGATGAAATGGCAAGGTAGAATAGGTAAAAAGAATTTGATATCTGAAGAGTGGTATACCATGCACCGTATAGACAACTCATTTAGGTATTTACCAAACAGCACTTAAAATGATGGTCTTTAAGCGATTCATTATAATCCAGGAATTGTTTCAGGGAGTATAGAACCTGTCTTTGAAAATACTGTCCCAGTGTGACCTAGTTGTAGTCTTCAAGCACTGGGATATAAACAGGAAGGCCAAAGTAATAAAAATGGTAGTGTATTTGCACTGAAATTTCTTTGTACAATTTTAGCTACCACCTCTTTCAACAAATACATAAAAGAAAAAAAAAGAAAACCCTTTGAGGCTATTTTGAGGTTGCACTGTGAAGAGACTGAGCTTTTCTGTGTGAAGGGGTAGATAGGAAAAATGATACGATGGTATTCTGTAAGACTACAAAGTAATGATAGCTCATCAATTAAGCTAACACTTTGTCAGTGCTATGTTAGCATTTTACATGTATTGACCGCAAAACACATTATGAGATATAAAATACTGTTATCTTCATTTAATAATAGAGGTAATTGAAGTACAGAGAACTTAGGTCAAAGTCACAAATCTAACATGTGAAGAGGAACCAGGACTTCATTCCATCCAGGCCATGTAACTCCAGAACACTTGGTCCTAATCACCATATTGGACTATATCAATAACCAACAAACATTCATGTCTTCCTATGATATAACATTACTAGGAGTTATGAGAGAAACCAAAATGGCAGTGATAGCTTTTATTTGAGTAATGCCTTAGAATTTACTATTTTTGTCACAACGATCAATGAGACTGGCGTAATAATCCTATGAGAAAACGGAGGCTCAGAAAGATTGGATGACCTACCTACAGCCATTTATCAGACTGAAGTGGCAAAACTGAAATCCAGCCATAGGCTTCTCATTTCTAATCAAGAAATTTTTTCATTACACCCTTCTCTCAAGAAATTTAGTCCCTCTCTGGATAATAGAGTCTTGTTTGCCGTAAGCTAGATTTTAACATTTAGGGGTATTCCTTAAAGCTTAGAAACTGACATTTTAAACAAATTAAAAGAAATGCTGCCTCAAAACATATATACAGTAAATAAAGTTCATCACCTTGTCTATGTTTTCTGCTAATTCATACCTGTCCCATTTTCTCTAGTGAACCAGTATTTTATAACCAGGAAAATAGTATATAGACATTATTTGAAAAATCCATTTAGAAAAATTCATCAACCTGAGTTGGGATGACCTGAGAATGGAAATCAGGAGTGTTTTAGGTTTTATCCTTAACCTTTCATGTAAATTTCACAGAAAACTGTGGTCTGCCATAGAGAGAGCCTTAGGGCTGCAAAGAGACCATGGGCCTGGGGCTGCATGGCAGCTCTTGCATTCTGTACTGCTTTATTACAAGAGAAAGATAAATGAGTGAAGTTTTTGCTCTTTGCTAGGTAGAATATGAAGACCAGAGTAAATAGAAATATATTCCAGAAGTATCCTCCTGAGTGGCTTATAAAATAAAGGACAAAAGATTAAAATAATAAGCATTAGAAAAAAATAAAGCCCATCAAAGCTAATACTATTATAATGCCAACAGAGCTTAAACTGAAGCTTGGAGGAGGTGGGAGTTTCTGATCCAGTTAGATATTATTCCTGTTACAGTCCAACCAACCACATGATAAAACAGACATCTTCATATGCTAGTCTTGACATTTTTCTCTAGTAGAAATCCCAGAACTAAATTTACTAACAATTTTTGAGGCGATTTATATATATATATATATATATATATATATATATATATATAAAACTATTCTATAAACATATTACCTCATTGAATTTACAGTGAGGTACTATGAGGTAGGTACTGTTATTAGCTCCATTTTTCAAATGACAAAATGCAGGTACAGAGGCTGGTGGCTTGCTCTGTGTCTCACAGCTAGTAAGGAAGCAGAAGAGGTAGGGGTGGGACCCAGCCAGAGCCCACACTACTGCTGTGTAGATCTAGAAATGTATGTATTTGAAGAGAATTCCTATAAGTTTGGTTTTTAATTCAGCAGCCAAAATAAATAAGCAAATAAGCACTTAAATATCTCAGAACATTTAAAGCTGTCAGATTTTCCCTAGCATATGCTCAGTGTCCACGTTTTTGTCCATTCAATGTAGTATATTAGCTAAAAGTCAAATAACTGAAAAGGTACTTTTTCCTGCTTACAGTATAATAAAAAGTATATGATCTGCTTTATTTATACTCTAAGAGGTTTCTTTTACATTTTTTTTTCTGTTTTTTTTGTGTGTGTATGTGCTTAGGGTTGATGGTGCATGTTGATAAAAGAATTACTCTGGCTGCTTTCAAACAACATTTAGAGCCCTTTGTTGGAGTTTTGTCCTCTCACTTCAAGGTCTTTCGCGTGTACGCCAGCAATCAAGAGTTTGAGAGCGTCCGGCTGAATGAGACACTTTCATCATTTTCAGATGACAATAAGGTTGATTAAAATAATTCTGAATAATTAGAGTCTGTTTTAAATGATAGATTTGAGAACATCTTGCACTACTTCCAAGTAAGGTGAAATGGATACCCTAAAAGGATAATTTGTCCCTGAGGTTTAGTGGTTATTTGGCTTTTTTGTTGTTGTTTTCTCCATTCATCTAACAAACATTTGTGTGCCAGTTAGTTTTCTAGGCACTGGGGAATCGGAGGTAAAAGATATACCTGTTTTCAAACAGCCCAGAATCTAGAGAATTGGGAGAAAAATACTAAACAGTTGAGATGAAAATGGATAGTTTATTCTACTGAGACCGTACATCTAAAAAAAACTTTTTAATTTCTAGATTACAATTAGACTGGGGAGAGCACTTAAAAAAGGAGAATACAGAGTTAAAGTGTACCAGCTTCTAGTCAATGAACAAGAGGTAAGTAATATACTTACAAGCAATGTAAGGTAACTTTTGATAGTTATTAAAAACATACAGTGCACAGATTTGATTACTAGACATTTCTTTTTATCTCTGTAAAGAAGGGGATGGCAAACTTTTTTTAGGAAATATTTCAGTTGTGCAGGCCATACTGCCTCTGTTGCAACTACTCAGTTCTGCCGATGTAGTACAGAAGCAGACACAGACAATACATAAGCCAATGGGGGTGGCTATGTTCCAGTAAAATTTCACTTACAAAAACAGGCACCAGATGAATGTGGCCCTCAGGCCTTTTTTGTCTAAAGTATTGCTACAAATGCTGGAGGGGCAAACATTTTCTGCTTTTAAAAGGGGGTTTGTTTTTGCTGCTGGGAATGATTGTATAATGCTACAGAAGGATGGCAGTTGACTACTTTTTGTGTTCAGAGAATCATTTTTAGTATTTAACTAGCATTATATATAGTGTCTCTTTGTGCTCTAAGTGCTTACAAATATTAACCCTTTTAATCCTCATCAATTAACTATTATAAAAGTACTATTATTCCCATTTTATAGATTAAGAAACCGAGGTACAGAGAAGTAACTTGCCCAAGGTCATATAACTTGTAAATGGTGGATTAAGGATCTAAACCAGCTATGTTTTTCGGGGAGTAATAAAATATCTTAATTCCTGTGATATATAAGATTGTGGTGAATACCCAGAAGAATAAGGCAAAGACATTATTTTTAAGACATTTATAACATCTCAGTGAAGACCTAGACAAATGTGAAAAACAGCAAATAAGGGGATAATGTTTTCATAAAGTGCCTTCATTTGTTCAACAAATATTTTATTAGGCATCAGTCATATCTCTTATATGTGATCCATTACACTCATTTTGACTTACATCTTTCTTCTGAATTTGGGGTTTGTAAATACTGTATCTCTTTTGAGACAGTCAGTGAATGTATTTGGAGAATTAGTATTCATTTCTCTCATTTTACTCTATAAAGGTGATTCTTTTTACTTTCAAAATTATGGTCATTGTATTACAAGAAGAGAAATATGAATGTATTATCATATTTAGTCTCCACAATGACTCTGTGAGGAAGACACTGGCTCCGGTTTACAGATGAGAAAACTGAGGCACAGAAATGTTAAGTAAGCTTGCTCAAGATAGCAGTTAGTAAGCAGTGGAGCCAAGATTTAAACCTAGGAAGATAGACTCCTAAACCCAGTCCAGTAATTGTCACACTATAAAGTGCAAATAAAACGTCTTGTTGATCCTTATTTTATTTTTTTTAATTTTTATTTATTTATTTATTTATTTTTTGTGGTATGCGGGCCTCCCTCTGCTGTGGCCTCTCCCGTTGCGGAGCACAGGCTCCGGACGCGCAGGTCCAGCGGCCATGGCTCACGGGCCCAGCCGCTCCGCGGCATGTGGGATCCTGCCGGACCGGGGCGCGAACCCGGTTCCCCTGCATCGGCAGGCGGACGCGCAACCACTGCGCCACCAGGGAAGCCCCGATCCTTATTTTAATGTGTAATTCAGGGTCTAATTGTTTATGTTTATATTCCTAGCCATGCAAGTTTCTGCTAGATGCTGTGTTTGCTAAAGGAATGACTGTACGGCAATCAAAAGAGGAGTTAATTCCTCAGCTCAGGGAGCAATGTGGTTTAGAGCTCAGTATTGACAGGTAAAGTAAAATTACAGTGTCATCAGCAATTTGAAGAAAGACAGTGTGGTCAATTGTTATGGATTGGTATAATTTTCTAAAACTAGAAGAATTTTAAATTCCTGTACCATTCAGAATTTTAGTACTGCAGATTAATAAAACTAAGCAAAAGTATTAGCGTTTGTTTGAACTTCCTCTGTAGAGTACTAAATTTGATGTCTTGAGAGCTTTTCATTATATTTTCCCAAAATTTTAATGAATAACCATTTGACTTCTGTGTTTGAACATAGTTCATTTTTCTTTGATGTGTCAGATTCATGTCATTTTTTTCAAGTTAAGGATTTCAAAGTATAGTAGTTTAAAATGTCTTATCACATTTATAGGTTTCGTCTAAGGAAAAAAACATGGAAGAATCCTGGCACAGTCTTTTTGGATTATCATATTTATGAAGAAGATATTAATATTTCCAGCAACTGGGAAGTTTTCCTTGAAGTTCTTGATGGTATTATCAATATTTTTGTGGAGAAATATCAGGAATTCTCTAGAAATAATAGGAGTTATCATTTTTTCAAATAATGAGTTTCTTCTGTCTCTTCTCTGGGCACCATTTGCCTTTTAAATATATCTTCTTTTCTCTAATTTTAAGAATATGAATTCCTCCTTTCAGGGAAGTTGCAATATCAAAGTTGTATTTTTAGTACTTTTTACAGCAAGTAAAAGTTTCTTAGCCATGTTTGTTATTTAGTCTCTTTTTTCATTATGGCTTGTTTTGAGGCTGTGGTATTAATAATTTTTCAGAGATTTTGAGAACAGTGGCAATATTAGTTTTCTAGGCTGGTACAAAGTACTACAAACTGGGTGGCTTAAACAACAGAAATTTATTTTCTCACAGTTTCAGAGGCTAGAAGTCTGAGATCAAGGTGTTGTCAGGGTTGGTTCCTTCTGTGGGCTGTGAGGGAGAATTTGCTCCATGCCTCTCTCCTAGCTTCTGGTGGTTTGTTGGCAGTCTTTGGTGTTCCTTGGCTTATAGATGCATCCTCCTGATCTCTGCCTTCATCTTCACATCATGTTCTCCATGTGGGCTTTCCTATCTGTGTCCTGATTTCCCATATTATAAGGACCCTAGTCATATTGGATTAGTACCCACTTTAATGACCTCATTTTAACTTGATTACCATTGTAACGACCCTATTTCCAAATAAGGTCACATTCTGAGGTACTGAAGTTCAGGACTTCAACATGTCTTTTGGTGGGGGATATAATTCCACCCATAACAGTGTAACAGTGACCTAGAAGAGCAGTTCTGTTGGTCACACCTCCTGGTTTTAATTATCAACATTGGTACGTTTTAATCTAATGTTTTTTGGAAGAGTTAGTGGGGGAAAAGTTGGCTTTTGGGAGATATCAAGGGAAACAACTAGTTCTATATTCTTTTGTGACTTTGCTGTTGCTTAGAAAGTTTTTGATTTTCCTTTTTCCATAGAAATTAAAATATCATAAGTTCTGGATATTTTTGTGTAAGATTATGGTAGCTTTCAGAGGGTTCAATAATACTAACACCTCACCTATTTCAGGCTATTTCAGGTCTAATTTGGTTTAAATTTCAATTTTTGAATTCTGATTAAGTGACAGGTTAACTGGGGAGACAAGGAATAACCAGGATGCCATCTACCATGATTTGTAGGCAAGTGCTCCAGATTGTAATTCCTTCTCTGAGTATCTGGGGCCTGAGAGAGTAATCACTGTGTCTGGGTAGGCCAAGAAGAGATGAAGGACATAGACGTCACCCTTGTTAGGACGGAGTATATATTAGCAGAGATGGATTAGTCAGAACATGTCTCTGGATAGTAGGTCCTTACATCAGTATCATTTCAGTATGTATTTTAGCATCAAAATACTTGAGTAAGGTATGTCATGTGATTAAATCTAAGAAACATTTATTGACCTGTAATTTGCCAGACATTGCTGATCCTTGGTGCTACAAAAATGAATAAAGACCAGTGATTGCCCCCCAGATGCACAGTGTATGGGAGAGCCAGAACTACAAACCTGTAATTCCAAATTGATAGGTGTTAAGGACCAAATCAGTACAGTTGGCTCTTGTGTACATCAAAGAGAAAGGTGACAGTTGAGCTGGGTTTGGAAGAATCACTAAGTTTGGGAGTAAATGAGAAGAGAAGGATTAATGATAGCTTGAGTGAAAAAAGAAGATAAACTGAAAGCTATTTGATTATGATTTTAGAATGTGGGGTAGAAGCCAACAAAGGAGCAAAGATCATAGATCCAAAGAAGAGAGTAATTGGTAGAGCAGTGTCCAGCAGGAGTCATGAGGGAGTGGAATTAGGAGTACTGGTGGAAGGAGAGCTTGCAGGGGTTAGCGATTATCTTCTGAGACTTGGGGGAAGAGAATAAATATTTTATTCTCAAAAACTCCTTGGGATAATTGGTTTCTTTTATGCCCACTTTTTCTTTTTTATATTTATTTGGCTGTGCCGGGTCTTAGTTGCAGCATGCGGGATCTTTAGTTGCGGTATGTGGGATCTAGTTCCCTGACCAGGGATTGAACCTGGGCCCCCTTCTTTGGGAGCGTGGAGTCTCAACCGCTGGACCACCAGGGAGGTCCCCATGCCCACTTTTTAAGAATAACACTTGAAGTAAATCTTTTTGTTTAGTCAGGCAGTACAAGAAAAGGCAAATTATGAATCATTAGAGTAAATAGAATGATGGCCTAATCTTGCGTATTAGGGGCAGAGAAGATGAAATCCATGTCACAACTTGCAGTTTTGTCAAGACGGTGGAGGCCTTCAGAGATGAAGTTGGATACCTTCCAGGAGGTTGTGTTGGAAAGCAGTAGTGTTGATGAGTTGCGAGAGAAGGTAAGTTCATTTTAAAGAAAATGAACTAACATACATTTTTCTCTGTGGTGCGTAAGAGACACCCTAGGAAGTGAGTGCCAGACACTGACGCAGCTACCTCTCTTTCTTTGTCTCTGTCACACCTTGTGCCACACTACTCTTGTTTCTTAGGGCTGCTGATGCTTTGAAAAATTACCTTGGCTTCTGGCCATCCAGAAGTGAACCACCACTTTCTGTTACTTGGACCAACTTTGCCTTAAGTAGTTAGGATTAGTTAGAGGCACTAGAGTAAATTGCTGAATATGCTTAAAACCCAAATGAGGTAGAATCAAGTAGAGAACCCAGATGAAGATCTCTTCTGCATTTTGCATTTTAAAGGTGGGAATTCTAAGGATCTCTGGAGAAAGGGTGAATTATTCATAAGTGGTACTAGGACAGTTGGCAGTTTGGGGAAAAATTTATTTCCATATTTCACACCAAACACAAAAATAAATTCTAAACAAGTTAAATTTATATTTTAAAATACAATAAAATGATAAATGTTCTAGGTGAAAATATTGAGAATATTTTTATAATCCCAGAGAGGGAAAAATATTTGTAAGTATAATACCAAAAGCCAGAAAAGAAAAGATAGACAACATAAAAGTTTAAATCTTCTGCACAGTACCCCCCCACTGCCAAAAATTTTTTTTTAAAGCAACCCATAAACAAAACTAAAAAACGATGGAAAAATATTCGAAACATATGTGAAACATGATGTCCAAATTTAAAAGGAGCTACAAATTAATAATCTGGACAATCTAATTTTAAAATAAGCAAAGAACATGAATAGGCAATTCATGGAAGAAGAAGTACAAGTTAAAATAATAACAGCACTTTTTACCTCTTAAATTGGTGAAGATTTAGAATATAAAAAAATACCTAGAGTCATCATGGTTTGGGGAAAATGCAGTATCATACACCTTTGATAAGTGGTTAAATTGTTACATTTTTTTCAGGGTTCAGCTTGGCATTGTTTATCAACATTTCAGATGTGCAGTTCTACATCTAAGAAATATTTGCAGAAATATGCAAAGAGATATTTATGGAGATACATATTATAGCATTGTAACTGGGAAAACCTAAAAACACACTCAGTGTCCATCAATAGGAAATAAAATGGTATATTTTTCAACTATTGAAGAGAATGAGGTTACTCGGTATCCTATTCTTATATAGAGACTATATAAAGTTATTATATAGATATATAAAACTATTTATGAAATATATTTATAAATGTGTGTATGTAGTTTATATATGCATAGGAAAGGTCTGGAAGGAATATACTAAATTGATATTTCTGAGACATGGTGTTTGCAGGTGGACAGAGGAGAGAATTCCACTTCCTGCTTTTTAAAAAATTTTTATATCAAGCATGTTACTTCTTTGAACAAAAAATCAAGCTATGTCTGTTCTTATGAGGTTAAAGGAAAATAACTTCTCAGCAAATTTACTTTTTAGATGAACTCATGTAAAATGTTTCCTTTTACAGCTTTGTGAAATCAGTGGAATTCCTTTAGAAGATATTGAATTTGCCAAGGTAAGGCCCTGAGAATGTTTAAATCTGGGTACTAGGGCTCAATAAACATGGCTAATGGTGTCATTTATTCATTCATTCTTTTCTCCTTAGGGTAGAGGAACTTTTCCCTGTGATATTTCTGTCCTTGATATTCATCAGGATTTGGACTGGAATCCTAAAGTTTCTACCCTGAATGTCTGGCCTCTTTATATCTGTGATGATGGTGCAGTCATATTTTATAGGTAATGTTCACAATGTTTTGGTTATTTCTAGTGATACCACATTTTTGTTGTGCATCTTGTTTTTCATAAATAGCTTTACAATTGTTATGATATAGAGCAGCCCTGACCAGTGCAAGCCATTTATTACATTCTGAAATTTCTAGTAGCCACATTTTAAAAAGTAGAATGGTGAAACTATTTTAATAAAGTATTTCTAACCCAGTACATCCAAAATATTATCATTACAACATGTAAACAATATAAAAATCATTTACAAGATATTTTACATTATTTTTCATATAGTAAGTCTCCAAAATATTGTGTATTTATTATACTTGCCTCCCATGTCAATTTGGAGCAGACATATCTCAATAGGCACACATGGCTAGTGGCTACCGGATCAGACATTACCGATATAGAGGGAAAAGAATAGTCATTGGAGGCTGGCAGATGTGTGTTCAGATTTAGCGTTGTTATTTACCTAGGTCCTCATCTGTAAAATGGCAACAATGATGTCAACCTTGCAGGATTTTATGAGAATTAGGAACTATTGCATTTAAAAAAACTGGCCTAGTGCCTGTTATAAATAGATGTTCAATAAATGATAGCCATTATTATACTAATAGTAACATGGAAATTATTCTATGCCATTTTTCGAAGTGAGTGCCATGTTAATATAATAAACACATTAGAAATCTAGGATATCTTAATATATGAGGTTATTTAACTTCAGTGGTGGTATCAGATTTCATTTTCTCACTGAGGAGCTTTAGAGCATTTAAGCATAAATTAAAAGAGACAGATGGCTCTACTGGTCTAATATGTCATTAATATTTTAAACGTAGGGATAAAACAGAAGAATTAATGGAGTTAACAGATGAGCAAAGAAATGAACTGATGAAAAAAGAAAGCAGTCGACTCCAGAAGACGGGACATCGTGTAACGTACTCACCTCGGAAAGAAAAAGCACTAAAAATATATCTGGATGGAGCACCAAATAAAGATCTGACTCAAGACTGACTCTGCTAGTGTAGCATTTTCCCTGGGGGATTTTGGTTTTAATTAGACGGTTCACTGCTACTGTGTAGTGTGCCATTATAGCCGGACGTGGTTAGGGGTAACCCAGTGATACCAGCACTGATTGGACTGCCCTTCACCAATCAGAAGCTCAGTGCCCAATGGGCCACTGTTTTGACTTGGAATCATGTTGTGCACTATAGTCAAATGTACTGTAAAGTGAAAAGGGATGTGCAAAAAAATAAAAACAAAAAGCAAAACCTGATACTAGAAAAGGGGAAAGGGGAATGAGTAAACTTCTTGCGGACAGATGTGCACATAGCCGCTAGTCAAACCAGCCTCAAACAGGATGCTCATAGCTTAATAATAAAAGCTGTGCAAAGGCCATGAATGAATGAATTTTCTGTTTATTTCACTGATACACACATTACCTCATTGACAATTCGGAAGTAAATGCAACGTGTGTTGACTCTTGGAAAGCAGAAAAATAGGAGCAGAAGAAAGAAATTCCTAGAACCAGCCGTAACCCAGTAAAGAAAGAATCGTGAAGTTGTGTTTTATTTTGTTTCCTTTTTTTCGAAGTATTAAGAACATTATTATAGATCATCAAAACGTTTCCTTAGACCACTCCCAGCAGGTGGCAGCTCAAAATTGCTGCAATACTGTAATTATAACTGATTGTACGTAAGTTATGGATGTAGAGAATTCATTTCACTCGTTCATTCAGCATGTAAATAAAATTGATCCTATTGAGTTATCATAATTACAGTTCAGCTATTTCCCATGGTTATTCCTTTCACATATCACTCATGATGTACATTTGTGTACATTGAGAAGTATAGCAGTTTATGTAAATGTAACCCTCAGTGGGGTTCCTCAGTGCTGGGTCCCATACGATTGTATTTGCCCTTGTTAATGAGGTTTTTCCGTTCAGCGGCTTCGATTTTTTTTCTTTTTTACATTTATTTTTGAAGATTTACTCCAAGTTTGAATCTTCTAAAACCCTTTTACGTCCCACTTTAATTTTTGGAGTTGATACATAGTTACATGTAGTTTAACTTTGGGGAAACATCTTAACATCGTGTTGAATAAACTTGCTAGTAAGTCAGGTCACGACACAGGCTAATGCAGTCAACATGATTTCATTGCAAAGTCTATTAGAATCGGCAAGTTTTTGCTATGCTAAATACAACTATTCAGTGAACACAGTTCTACGTAAATTTTGAAAATGCCATCTAATTTATAAAAAAATCAATAAAAAGGTTTTGGTAAAACTTTTTCATGCCAGATGCTGTTTACAACAATGAACATGCCAATAAAACATTTGTTCATTCTGTTGTGTTATTTTGGTCATTAAACTTTTGTGGATGAAGAATCCGGGTTCAGAAGAGATTTGTTTTCTTTAAATACCACATTTTGTAATGTATATTGAATAATTATCTCATTTCTGTGGTAACGTATGTTTACAGTAAAGTTCTCGTAAGAGAGTTGAAAAGATGTTAATATTTAACTTTGGAGGATCCTGTCAATATTTCAAAATCAAAATTTTACCCTTTTTTTCCTTTTAAGAAAGCATTAGAAAATAGTGTTAGCAAATGTTGGTTGCAGTTTGAATATAATGATTGAGACTTCCGTAATATCTTAAAAGTTCCCACAAGGGGAAAAAAAATCTTTTCTAAGACATTTTTCTGACTAATTTTTATTCCATGTAAACTGTAGCATTCTGCTAAATTTGATGGTGGTACTGTTCTGGGTTTGCATTAGTGGAATTGGTGGTGTTCTCAGAGGAAAACTTGAAGCATTTGTGATGAGTTGTTTTTTCAGATCATTTAGATTTTCTCATGTAACATGACAGCTATTTGGTTCTGATGCAGGTCAGCTTCCTTGGGATATAGGGGTCAGTAAATGTGCTTTCTGCTTTCAAGGACTGATTCTGGAGCAGAGGAGGCAGATTTGTAAGTAAAATGGGTTTGGGGCCGTGTTTGGTTGGGTTTAGTGTCCCTATAAGACGAATCTTCATACCTGCTCCTCATTCTGTGCCTTCTGCCCTTTTTATTGTTTGTTTCGTGTTTGCTGTTTCTAATTGCAGGCGTATTACAAATACCAAGGGTAAAGAAAATATATATTTCATTATGGAAAAGAAAAAGCTTCTTGCTCTTCAGTGCCTGATAGAAAACACAGTGTTGCACTTGAATAATTTCAGTAAAGGGGGTGGTGGTTTCAAAGTGGATTTGTGACAGTGGGAACAGTAATTTGGGGGATATAGATTAATGTGTCAACCTCCCCCAGACTCAGAGAATCAAGTGAGCACCTGTAAGCCAAGGGGCACATTAACTGTGTGTTCCCAGGCCTGGGGCAGTGGAACCTGGTGATCACTCATCTGCTGAATCTTCTGAGGCTGAGGCAGGCCACATGCAATAAAGAGTGACCCTGCTCGCCATGGGTCATGCCAAGGTTTTGAAGAGTTTTTACTGTGGGGCAGATGAGTTTGTGTCAGCCAGGGACACCCTGTGAGAACCAAGTACCTACATATCTAAGGCAGGTGCTGAAGGTCAGGGGTCCATTCTGGCCGAAGAAGCCAGAGCTATGGTTTCAGGACTCTGCCTTGTTTATTTAGCTGGTCTGTACAGTGTTTATTTAGCTGATCTGTACAGAGGTTTGCTAGATGAACGTCTACTTCTCAAACGAAGTGTAAGTAAGTGATAGTAGTCATGACAAGATAAAAAGAGTGAGGGAAGGAGCCCTATACTACACAGTGTTTGGTAATCTCTTTCATAATGGAATGGAAAGTACTTTAAAACTCTTGAGAAAACGGAAGGTACTTTAAAATTCTGAGAAAACGGGGGTGAACTATGCTACTGCTAGAAAACAAGTAGGCGGGCTACACTGAGGAATGGTATCTAGGCGGAGAGAGGAGACAGCTATAAACTTGCAACATGGTCTGAGCTAGAGTGCACAGCATCAGAGCACTGCAGTGTTATTACTAAATCTGGAAGTGACCTGTGAATGTATGGAATACAATAAAATCTTTTATTCTGATTCACTCGCTAGTATTTCCTTTTCAATTGGCTGTTTTCCTTCTGAATTTTGTCCCTTTGTTCAGCATCAAGACTCTAACCAGCTCTTGCACTTGTGACTTGCAAATTGTAGTCTAGAGTATATGGAATAGAAGATAATCTGAATTAGCAAGTTTTTGTTTGCTAAATAAAAGTATTCCATCTAAACAATTCTGTGTAATTTTTGCAAAACGAATCAATATTTTGGTCACTAGCAGTCAAAAGCCTTCTAGGGCCACAGATCCTTAAATCCAATGCAAAATTGTGTGTATGTGTAGTTTTCTAGGGGTCTAGTAAATGCTTTTTTAATCAGGTTTGCAAAGGAATTCATGGTCCAAATAAAGCTTGTAGCCACATAGGCTTGGTGTACATGAAGCTGGTGTACAGAAGATGCTCCTTCAATGTCGTTCGTATGGGGAAAGGGGTACTACGATCATTTGGTTAGATATAGTGTTAATTTTCAAAACGTGGCTTTCAGAAACAATGCTTGACAAAATCAAGAGTGTGTTAAATCATGTGTGACTGTTTAGAAAAGAATGGGACGATCACTAGGGGCCATCCTGATTGTGTCAAAAGCACAAAGAACCAGGCTAGGGAGGCTAGAAAAGCCAGACACTGGGAGGAGTAAAGAGAGGGAGCAGGAACAGAACATGAAGAGGGGAAGCTGGGAAGAGTCAGCAGCAATCATTTTTGTTCCATCACAGTCCTCTTCCAGTTTAGTCTAAGGCCATGTGGGTGGACAAGCCAGCCACTCACCTGGGCGGAAGGTGGGGCTCAGACTTGGAGCCTGCACCACACACCCAAACACTTTATTTTCTAATCTTGCTTTCCCATTGAGGGTGGGAAAGCGGGTGGGTTGGGATTCATAAAGCTGCAGATTGTTCCCCTTTTAATTGTTTCTGGTTTCAAACAACAAAGACTAACAGCAACTTTATCTGTCATATTGTTGGTTTACTTTAGAAGGAGTCCAGAAATAGTTGACCGAAGGGCTGCTTTCCTCCTCAACGTCATCAAGGACTCAGACGTTTATCCTTCTGAGGTACGTAGAATAACGGATATATATAACGGCCCACAAAAGATGTCCATATCCCAAACCCCAGACCCTCTGAATATTTACCTTACATAGCAAAAGGGACAGCAGATATGATAAAGATTAAGGACTTTGCCATGGGAAGATTATTCTGGATTATATGCGAGTCACTGGAAGTGAAAAACCTTTCCCAGCTGCAGAGATGGCACCAAAAGACCCAGCCTATTACTGCTGGCTTTGAAGATGAAGGGGGCCATAAGCCACAGAATGAGAGCAACCTCTAGGGGCTAAAAAGGGCAAGGATGTAGTTTCTTCCCCAGAGCCTCCAAGAAGGCAGCCTTGCTGATGGCCTTGATCTTGATCACATGATCCCAAGATGGCTGCTGCAGCTCCGAATGTCACATCCTTAACACCTGTGCTCAAAGGCAGGCAACCAGGGAAGGGGGTGGAGGGTGGGGACATACTTCCTGTAGGCCTCTTTCCTTTTGTCACTCAGGTAAAAAACCCTTCCCAGAAACTCTTCGGCACCTTCCCCTTACATTTCCAGGGCCAGAACTGGGTCATGTGGCCATCTCTAGCTGCAAGGGGGTACTGGGAAAGCAAGTGTCCAGCTTTTTCAGCCTCTGTGATGGTGGGAGAAGCGCAAGGAAAGAGAGCTGGGATTAGCTGTCAGATAACTGAAATGACAGCATCTACCGTGGCTTCCTTGGCAGGAACTCCGGATCTCGGGAAGGGCAGGCAGGAAGATGCAAGTACCAAACTCCACCTAACCTTTACCACATTCCACTTAGAATCGTGAGTAGAGGAGATACACCAGCGTCTCTATATGTGAATTTCAGCCAAGAAGTTTGCCAAGCCTCTCATGTTCTTGATTTTTGTGGCTATGATGACAAAGTGGAACAAGATAATATACCTGCATATAAGCTCCATGAGAAAGTGACCTAGTTTTTATCTCATGTACCACTGTCTCCCTGGCACCTAACGTAGGGCCTGACATTTAGTAGGTGCTCAATAAATTTTTGGATGAAATTTCAGCCTCTTCTCCAAATGCTCAAATTTACCTTGCCTTCCAGCCACTGTGAATTACTTGCAGTTACCCCTATATCCCATCCCTCCTCCTTGCCTCCCTCCATCTGCCTGTAGCCCAGAATGCCCTTTCCTGTTCCTTCTGTCCTCCTGATATACTATCATCTTTGAAAGCCAGTTCCCATGCCAGCTCTCCCAGGCCACGTGCTCCTTTGAGGATCCCGTAACGCTCTGTTCAGATATCGGGTTGACTGCTTTCATTTTGTCAGTGCTGCGTTTAGTGTATCATCTCCCTCATTAGGCTGTGATGCCTTCAGGGTAGGACCTTATCTGGATCAACTTGGTACCCCTAGTGCATATGACAGCACCTGGTTCTGAGTAAATATCTGTTGAGTAGTAAAGATGTAGAGTGGTCCTGATGATTCTGGACATTGAAAACAGCTAATTTTAAGAGATAAACTTTTATCAGTATATCCTGGGCATACTGCACTAGATATTGTTTTGACTTCTAGCTCTATCAATCAATCATCACTTAATCTTTCTTTTTGAGTCTCCATTTCTTCATCTGTTAAATGAAGAAAATACTCATGGGTTCAATGAAGATTGAATATGGGTAGACTGTCTAATCTGGTGTCTATCAATCAATCACCCAGCTGACCTTCTTCATATATAGTAGTTTATTATTATGGATTATTATGGTCACTGAAGATCTTTCTTACTGTGTTTGGCCCAGAACTGCATTTGATTAAAGAAGCCTCCCCAGAAAAGAGGCATACACATTCCATTTACCCTTTCAGAGACAGTGAAGCACTGACACTCTTAAGGACTAATTCCCATCCCAAAATGGTTAACATTTCTAAAAAAATATTTTGATGCTAAAAGAGGTGTGCTTCCATTGTCTGGAAAATTTGCTTTGTGGAAGAACTTTTTTTTTTCTTTTTGGACAGTGCAGGTCATTTCTATTTTATTTTTTCTGGCTGAAAGGGCTTTATATTTATTCAAAGTCAAAAGGAAAAAGAAGTCCAAGAGCTACAAAAGAGTAGTTTAAGTGATTTATGCTTGATTTCTAAATGCAACGTGTTTATACATAATTTAAAACTTGAAGAAAGCATGCTTATACAATTGTATGTGACTTTTAACATTTAATAACTCTGAATACATGATGGAAACAGTCCATGACACTTGAAAATATCATTTATGGAACAGCATACAATTCAGTGCTCTTAGCTTGGATATTACAACCATATTTCACAAAGTCTTGCTTGGCTCGATTTTCTCCATGCAGTCAATAATGGTCTTCAGTTGCTGGTAAGTGATTTTGCAAATTTCATTTATAATCCTGGCCCTAAGATTACCTAAGTACTGTTTCTGGCACGTTAACTTACATATTATGCTCCAGTCATGTGTACCTTCAAAGTTACTGATATAACTGACTGCCACAGGGGACAATGTCGATACCTCTGTCTCCACTGGAGTGATGGCCACCCACACTGGGGAGAACGCTGGGGAGAATGCTGTTTTTCTAACAAACAGCAGAACTTTCATCTTACAGGGATGTGTGAACTAGTTTGACCTTAGTTCCAGATGTGCCTCAAAAAAAAAAGGAAAAAATCTCATTCTTCATCCTCATAGGGGGTACTTTTGGTGGCACCGAGGCTGGTGGGTAGAGCACTGGGCTTGGAATCACGCTTGGGTGACATCCTGCTCTGGTCTTCACTAGCTGTGTGACTTGGCAAGCCACTTGACATCTCTGAGCCTCCAAGATCCTGACAGCCGGGGAGACCAACGCCCCCTTCACCAGGCTGTGGTGAGAGGACATGACACTGCTGCCCTGGCACAGAGGTAGGAGCTGAGTAACACTGCTGAGAGGATGAATGCAGGCAACGCGGAGTGAGAACGTTTCACCTGCAGCAGCTGAGGGCAGCGCTTGCTTGTGCCCATGGGGAGAACGGCATGAAAGATTCACTTGTTGCATTTTCGCAGGTTTACATTTGCAAAGCAGTGAATTCTTCTCCACATGTTTGAGAGTCAACATTTCCCCAAAACCCATCGTGGGGAAATTCTGCATTCTTTTCCATCGCCTCCCCTCCAGCTATTCTCGAGGCACTGTCATACAAAACGAAACGGGCCGTCTGCCAACCAGCAGAGGCGAAGCAGCCAATACTTTGGACCAGTTTAGCAGCCCTGTTCTACCTTCAGCCTCCCACACCCTGGTCTTCCCCGGACACCAGAATTGTGATGCATGGGGGAGGGGGGTGGGTGCTGGGCAAGGGTGCAGCCCCTCATGTTGTTTCAAGCCAGAGGGGAAAATGTACTGGGAAGAGGCCACGGAAAAAAAGCCTGGTGAGCCCACACCTAGGGACACAGCTGGGGAAATAAATTAACTACTTCTGTTGCATGTCTACCCACAGAACAGGCCTGGGTCTAAATCTCCTCTCCCTCCAGCAGCTCCGAGGCGGCCCCGAGCTCCCTGAGAGCCATTTCCACCGACAGGCTCCTCTCCAGGTTCTCCAGCTCCCGGCGCACTTCCTCGATGAAGCCGCCATCTTCGTACTCGTCGGGGACATCTCTGGGCACCAGGTTCGCTCCGTCCTCATCGCGGCCCCCGACGAAGGTGGGCTTGCACACGTACACCAGGCTGTGGCTGTGGAGGGAGGGACGGGGGCGAGGCCCAGGCCCCCAAACTGAGGCCCCGCCCTCTGCACAAGCCCAACTCACTTGCACGGCACCTCCTCTAACATCTGCCTTAAAGCAGATGCTGAGGGAGGGTCACCTTTGGAGGATGTGCTCCAAGGTGAGCTCCCCCACGTCGAGCCACAGGTCTGTCCTGTCACGGACTCTCTCTGGCAGCCGCCCTGAGGACTCCGGGGTCTGAGAGTTTACAGCCCCCTTCCCACCCGGGCCCCCAGGCAGCAGCAGCCCCTGCTGCACCTGTGGGGAGCCCTGGGCCTTGTGGGCCGGGGCCAGGGTTCTGTCTGTCTCCCCAGCCACCCTGGATCCTGCTGGGAGAGAAGGCAGAGCAGTGGCTGCTGAGTGAGATGCGCACGGAGAACTTAGCCTCTGAGCAGGCCTGGTGCTTCACGTCTCTCCACGGCCTCTACTCTGCTGGCCACTCTCCCGGCTCCCCTCCTACCTCTCTGACTGCACCTTCTCAGTCTCTTCTGCTCTTTCATTGTGATGGGCCTGGGCTCCCTCCACACCCAATCTTTTTTAAGGTCATCTACTGAGGAGGCTTCAACCCTCACACAGATGAGCCCAAATCTGTACCCCTGGCCACACCTCCTGAGCCCTAGTCCTACAGATCCGCTATAGGACCCTCCATCTGGAAGACCCAAGGACACCTCCAACTAAACCTACCTTAAATTAAATCCACATCTTCCCCCGACCCTGCTCCTGCTCCTAGGTCCCCACTGGGTGGCACCTCATTTGCTTTCAGCCCCCGACAGAAAGGGCAAGTGAGACCTCACCTATGAGGCTGGCAGAGAAGGCCACTGGCACATGGGCATCGGTCCAAAGCTCCATCAGGCTCCAGCTCCCAGGTGATGAGATCCAGAAGCCGGCTGGCAGGGTCGTGGCAGAGCTCATCCTCCACGGGCAGGGGTGTGCACACAGGAAACAACAGACCTGGAACCAGCTGAGGGTTACCCCTGTACCAGGCAGGCAGGCACCAAAGGCAGGAGCAGAGAAATGGGGTGCATCCCCCCAGCTTCCACCCTGAACCCCACAGTGAAGGTTGGGATTGAAGATGTGGAATGGTAGGAAACCAGAATGATGGCATGGGCTCAGGAGGGAACAAGCTGGGAGGGCTGGAGCAGTTAGGGAGGACTGCCTGGAAGAGGTGGTCTTGTGCTGGGTTTTGAGGCCAGAGGTATGGAGAAATTAAGAGTGGAAAAAGGCACTGAAGTTTTTTTTGGAGGGGCAGGAATTATTGTTACAAAATATGTGTTCAAAGAAAAAGAAATCTGGAAGGATATAGATAAGACCTTTGCTTATCTGTATCTTCCAGTTTTCCTACATTGAAAATGTATTATTTGTATAATTAAAAAATGAAAGTAACTATGTTTATATATATATACATATATATATATATATAGAAAAATAGAAAAAAAAAAGCCTGGAGCACAGAAACAACAAAGGCCTGGGGTTGGGCTGTTGAGAAAGGTTGGGACAGCGAGATTCCCAGATGGGCCAAGGAGTAGAGAGAAAAGGAAGACAGGTAAGCTGGACCCGGCCGAGGTCTTGGAAGGCCAACTGAGGAGTGGAATTGAAGCGACAGGACAGGAGCAACCGCAGCTCCCCGAGGAATGGTACCCAGGGAGCCATGTCCTTGAGGAAAATTGCTGGGGCAGCAGGTACCAGGTGGACTAGGGCTTGAGGGAGGGGTTAAGGGACGGTTTCAGAAACACCCGTGGATGGGGAGAGCACCTGAGCAGACCTCACCTGGGAGGGGCAGTGAGAATGGGAGACAGGAGTAGAAGGGGGCCACTCGCAGGAAAGCGGACCAGGGCCAGGTGCTACCCTGAGGCCTGGGGAATGGGTGGAGTGGGATGGGGAGGGGTACCCTCATCCCACCCATCTGGGGGTATTCCTCCATCCTTGGGCTCATGCATCCTGAGGAATTTAATTTCTAGGCATCACAGGGGGAAAAAAAAGAGAGAGACAGAGAGAGCTGGTCTTCAGCCCGGGCAGAAGTTGTGGCGCTGGGACACATACCAATGAGCATCAGGGACCCTGCCTAGGAGGAGGTCCCTGAAAAGGTGTGGTTGGCATGGACGGGGCCCCAGGAGGTCCAGTGTGCTGGAGCTTGGGACAGGGCTTGTCCTGCCCCCAGAAGGGAGCCCACCCACCTCTCTGGAAGGCACAGCACAGCCCCGGCTGGCAGTCCCTCTGGTTGTCACAGATGGTCCCGTTGCCACCTTTGGCGGCCGTTTTGGTGCAGTGACCCCAGACGCACAGCTGGTCTCCACAACACTCGCTGTCCCGGGTGCAGAGCTGCAGCGGGGAGGGAAAACACAGGCGGCTCACGAACCTGAGGGAGCCCAGCCTGTCCCTGACCCCAATCCAGAAGCCTGGAGACAGTGCAGGTCGGCTAACCCACATCCTCCTACTATAGACAGGAAGAAACCGAGCTCCTTGGTCTGGGGGTGTCTTAGGGACGTCAAGGGGGTGGAGATGGGAGCTGGGCAGGAAACATGACACCTGGGGGAGTCCTACGCAGCTTGAGATTTTATAAAGGATGGTTGCATCTTTTCGGTTCCCCCCCAGACCTGGCCTTGCCTCCTTTTCATTAGGTCCCTAATTAACAGTCAGGAAGGAAGATGGCTTATGGCCCACAGACACAGGCAGCAGCGTGAATCTGATCAGCTGATTAAATTAAGGCCCAAGCCTGGGCAGCCACATGGACAGGAGGGCACTGGGTGCCTTCGACCTGGGGTCGCACATGTGGAATGGTGGCACCGAGCAGGCCAGGCGCTGCCTAACCACAGGTGGGGCCAGGTGGGGCAGCAAAAAGCCCTCTATTTTCCAAACTTGTTATCGTGCTGTGTTATTGCCTTAATAACGAAAAGGACCAGAAAAGCCCATATATGGCTTTGTCCAAAACATCTGTTGGGCGGAGGGAGTGTCACTCCTCCCCGGCTTCCCGCTTCTCTGGAACCTCCATCTGGAACGTGCTCTGGCTGCTTCCTGGGCCTCCTTCTGTCCTCTCTGAGCAGACTGGGAGAAAGATCTGGGGGCTGGGTTGCCCCTTCCCTGCCAAAGGGCTGCCGTGGTATTGCTGGCTGCATCTACTGGGATGGTCTTCCCCAGGGAAGGGGCAGGGTGGGGCCTCCTCTGTCCTCCCTCCCCATCTCTGGTATCTATGAGGCAGGCACTGGGGCCAGAAGTCACTGGGCAGGCAGGGTGACAGCAGGTCTGCAGATGGCTTCCTGGTCACCCCAGGAGTCAGCCCCACTGGGCACCATGGACTGGCTGTTCCAAGCGTGGACACGGTGGGGCCCCATAGGAGGCTTCCAGGAAGCCCAGCTGAGAACCGGGGGCCACTGGCCTTCCCCCCCGGGTCCCCTTTTCTGGGCCCCCATGGCCCTGGCACTGCAGCTCTGGGGGCCTCTGGGCACACTCACTGTCTGCTGGTCCCGGCACGGCTGGCAGGAGTACTCGAAGCTGGAAAACTGGCAGTACCTGCCAGGCCCACAGTCCTCATCAATGATGCACTCCTGGGAGGAGAGGAGAGGAGAGGAGAGGAGAGGAGAGGGGAGGGGAGGGGAGGGGAGGGGAGGGGAGGGGAG
>NC_041229.1:66461371-66479595 GCF_002837175.3 Physeter macrocephalus
GAGGGGAGGGGAGGGGAGGGGAGGGGAGGGGAGGGGAGAGAGCAGCTTCATCAGTGAAAGGCAGATCAGCTGACCCGCGGCGCCCTGGAAGGGCCAAGCCCCACTTTATCCCGCAGTCTTAGTCCACAGGAATGGCCTCCAGACTCCTCTTACTCCCCGGCCCGCATGGCTGTCTCACTTCAGCATCCACTCCCTCCAGGCTAGCGGGGGCCCTCACCCACCCCGCACGCCTGGGCTTCTGCCCTGCAGGATGCCACACCCAGTGCACACAATCGAGTCTGCGTGCAGCCCTCCCCGTCACACACCCGGGATGGGAGCACAGAGACTCAGAGCCATTCTTCAACGAGGAGCAGTTGGATTTAATAAGAAGAGCTAATGAGTTCCAGGCCCAGGTGGCTGCACAGGAAGGGCTGGGGTCCAGGCCCAGCAGGGCCCTGCTGACAGTGAAGGAAAGTGCTGCAGAGGCTGTGCAGCTGGGGGGCTGCCGGGGGGCCTCCTGAGGGTCCTGGTCTGGAGTCTAGGGCTGCCTGGCAAAGGCAGCTGCCAGCTTTGAAACCCGAGGAGGGTGCAGCTGGCACTCAGCCCTCCAGCCCAGGTGCCTTCTCATGGCTGCCAGCCCTGCTCGGCTGGACAAATGGAGGAGAAAGGGAGAGAAGGGATCTGTCCACCCCAAGGCCCGAGGCCCAGAAGAGGGAGGCCACCAGAGAGGCCACTGTGGCCCGGCCGCAGTCACCAGTCACTGGCGGGAGCAGGGCTGCTTTAGCTCCAGGCCTGCTGTCAGGCTCAGGCCTGGGAACTGGCAGCTTCAGAGGCAGAGAAGGGCAGGAGAGGCGACAGGCATAAGATCCACCACTGACAACCCGTCATGGTGCCAGCCCCAGCGGGCTCAACGTCCCCGATCTACCTCGTGGCTTCCCCAGCAAGCAGCAGGGAGAAATTACTTTCCCCATGCTATCAACCTGGAAACTGAGGCTCAGAGAGGCCAAGGGGGCCCCCCCGAGACAGAACAGCTATTCAGGGTAGGGGGACCCTCTCCACCACCAGCCCTTGGCTGAGGGGGCCTAGGGCTCCAGATGCGGCCGTCAAGGACCGACGGATGAGAAACTCTCCTGAGGCAGGTGTTCTGGGGCCCCAGCAAACCTTATGGAAGGGTCTGGGGGAGGGAGGGACCTGCCTCCCCGCTGTGACCTGGGCATGCTCCATGCTGAAAGCAAGTGTGGAGCCGGACCCAGAAAGGCCTGGATGGGCAAGGCCTGGATGGGCAAGCCCTGGCCTAAGTGGCCTTGGCTGGTCCCTACCTCTGCTCTGTGAGCTGAGGCACCAGTGCTAATGGGTATGGACAGGAGACTGTGAACGGGGTCTTCTAGGGACCCCCAGGGCCAGAGCATATGTGTAGGCCTGGGGGTCAGCAGGGAGGCTCTGGCCAGGCAGCCTAGGGAATGAAGCTTTGTCCCTGGGAAGTGACAGGTGTCCCCAGGCCAACACTGCAGGCCTGAGAAGATGGGTATTTGGTTCAGGGCAGCTGCAGGCTTGGCCTCTGCATAGGACTGTTGCAACTCCCGTCCGGCACTGACCCCCAGCCTGGCATACCTCAGAGCATGCAGTCATGCTCTGTTCACCAAGCAAGGCTCACCCAGCCAGGAAGACCATCAGTCCCACTGGACACCAGCTTCCCACAGCCCCTCTGAGGGATGACGGGGAAGAGGCCAACCTGGAGACGTGATACAAGTCACCCCCATGTGCCAGGCTCTGTGCTCACCAGGGGCTCCACAAGGGACCAGGGCTGACACGCAGAATAAGTGAAAAGTAATTTAAATCTCTACTGTAACTTCTCAAAAAGTGTCCAAGGGTAACCAAGCAGAACCCAATAGGGCCTTCCTGGGACAAACCCTCACCCCCACCCCATGTCCTCCGCCTGTCTCTTGTTTATAGAAAAACTTTTAACCTCCTAGGCCTTCCCTGAGTTCTGAAGAAATAATTTAATCAGAGAAGTGAGAAAATGCAGAACCAAAGGAAAACAGGCAAGACAAAACAGTGATAGTTTAGCCCTTAAACATGTCCTTGAGCTGTTTTGCAGTTACTGAAACCCCCACCAGGTGGAAGAAGTTAACTGTATGCTGATCACAAGCCCACAGACCCCAGGCAACTGGAACCAGAAGACTGATGATGTTGACTCCCGGTTACCTTCCCACCATCAGAAGAATGTCCGCAAGCTCATCACGCACATGTGCAACTCTCTCCCTCGACCTGTCTTTAAAAACCCTTCCCTGAAAGCCATCGGGGAGTTGGGATCTTCTGAGCTTTACTCCTTGCTTGGCCTTGCAACAAACGCTGCACTTTGCTCACCACAACCCAGCATCAGTAGATTGGCTTTAGCGTGTGCAGGCAAGTGGACCCAAGTTTGATTCAGTAACAAAAGGAGAGCACACTGCCCACCACCCTGCAAGATGACCTAAAATTGCTCTTCTCTGTGTCTCCCCAGCGTCCCACTCATCTCAGCCCACGAGCCCCCTCCCACGGCTCTGCCCGAAGTTTCCATCACCACGGTGGTGCAGCAGCTCAGCAAGTAGGGTCTGCCCTCCCAAAAGGAATCGATCTTGTCCCTGTTCCCAACCCAGCAACCCTAAAAGGTCAGCTGTTTTTACTGGTGAGAAAACTGAGTCTCAGAGGGGCGGAAGGGCCACCCAACTCAGGGGCTGAGCTGGGGGCAGGGCACTCAGTCTGTGTGACCCCAGAGTCCATAATAGCCTGAGAAGCCGACAGGTTTGTAAGTAAAGCACTCAGCCACCGCGCCTTCCTCGACAGACTCAATCAACTCAGCCAGTTAAGCCAGAAGCGTCCTGACATTTCTTCCAAAACAGAATAGCAAGAGCCTGGGGGGTGGGGAGGAGGGAGGGAGGGAGGGGTAGAGGGCCCACAGGTATCAAGGCCCTTCTCTGAACCCAGCCACATTTTGAAGCATTGGGATGCAAACGTGAATAGGAGAAGGGCTTTGCCCTCAAAGAATTTATCATTCAATTAAAAAAAAAAAAAAAAAAAGGCAACCCAGCAGAAAAGAGAGAAGGGTATGAACAGACAACTTACAGCCAGTGAAACTGCTTTGTCTCTTCACGCAGAAAAGATGTTCGATTTCACCAATAATCAAGAAAATGCAACTTAAAAGAGCAGGATACCATGTTTTCACTTAGAACAGAAACAAGAAGTTTGATACTATCTGTGGTAGGCAGAATACTCCACCCCCGACCCCAATGTCCACACCCTCATCCCTCGAAGCTGTGGACATGTCATGTTACATGGCAAGGGGACATTAAAGTCACAGGTGGAATTAAGGGTGTTAATCAGCTGACCTGACATAAGGAAAGAAGCCTGGATTATTCAGGTGCACCCAGTGTAATAGTAAGGGCTTTGCACGTGGCAAGGAGCAGCAGGGTCAGTGTCAGAGCAATGCCACATGCAAAGACCCTCATCCCCAGTTATCCAGACCTAACTGGCTTTGACTATGGAAGGGCCATGGGCCAAGGATCAGGATTTCTCCTAGACCTTCCAGAAGAAGCACAGCCCTGCCAATACTTTGATTTCAGTCCAGTGAGACTCCTGTTGGACTTCTGATTTATGGAACTGTAAGATAATAAATTCCTGTTTTTAAACCACTAAATATATGGTAAGCTGTTACAGCAGCAATAGGAAACTAATACATTGCATAATATCCCATGTTGGTAGGGATTTGAGAAACTGAGCATTGCCAGATGGCAATTTGGGGGTCATTAAAATTGAAGTAGATGTTCTTTGCAGGCAATTCATCAGCATCTATCAAAAATGTAAATGCATAGATCCTTTGACCCAGTAATTCCCCCTCCAGGTGGCTATCCTCAGAAACACTCATCCATATGTGCAAATATCCAAGTACAGGGATGTTTAAGGCTGTACATCAGTATAATATTTGTAATCCAGAAATAATGGAAATGCCCAATAAGAGGGGACTGATTAAATTATTGTACAATCATTTCGTGGGAAAATGGCACCAGGCAGACATTAAAAAGAATGAGGTAGTTCTTTGCACTGTGATGTTTACAATCCATCAGTAAGTAAAACAAGCAAGTGAAAGAAGCATGTAATCTCACTCCTGTAAAGCAGAATAACAATACGTGTGACACACGCCTGGACCCAGCACAGCGCCTGGCATGCGGGGGCACCTGATGGATACCGCTGAGTGGATGAAACCACTTGTATGTTACTGGGGCAAACAGGCTAACAAAATGCTGACCGTTAGCATTGATCTGGGAACCAAAGCAAGAAAATATGCACATTCCATTAACTTGGCTTCTCATTCCCCAAGAATCCTGTAGACTTGGAAGTTTTACTACATACTTCCCCTTCCAGATCTTTAATTTAAAAGATATGAGCTGTGGGGGCAGGGGCGGACTTCCCTGGTGGTCCAGGGGCTAAGAGTCCGCGCTCCCAGTGCAGGGGGCCTGGGTTCGATCCCTGGTCAAGGAACTAGATCCCACACGCCACAGCTAAGAGTTCGCATGCCGCAACTAAAGATCCCGCATGCTGCAATGAAGATCCCACGTGCCGCAACTAAGACCGGGGCAGCCAAATAAATTAAATTAAAAAAAAAAAAAAGATATGAGCTAAGAGCCCCTGCTGTTCACAATTCTCCATCAAGCAAAGAACAGGTTCATCCTCAGGAATATCTATCTGCCTTTCCCTAAACTGACTCCTACGCAGAACAAAGCATTCCCTACAAAGTCACAGTGAAGCAATTTTTTTCTAGGTATGGAAAAATTGGGGGCATGGAGCCTTGCCAAACACTTTTGAAAAATCCAGATACACTAAAGCAATGGTTTCCTTTGCAGACATGTTTCTGCTACCTGCCAGGGGCTCTGGCAGGTTAGTTCAGCATGACTGACCCCCAAGAAAGCTCGGTGCTTCTGTGTTAACGGTCTGCCAGCTCGCTTATTGTGGATGTGCATTCCCAGCAGCTAGAAATGCTAGAGATGCTCTTTGAGAATTGTGATCATACTGGAAACCTTGGAACATCAAAGTGTAAAGAACCCCTAGAGGCCAAAAGAGCAGAAACTGAATTCTGGTTTTGCCACTTCATAGCTGTGACCTATCTCACCGGGCTGTGAGAATGCCAAAAATTTTTTAAAAAAGAAAGAAAGAAAAGAAAAAAATGAAGGGGTCATGTGAGCACCACGGAGCAGGTAGGATGAGATGCTGGGGTGAGATGACAAGCTGAGCCTACACCAGCTGCCCGCGGTGTTCTGGCACCAGGCCCAGGCACGGCCGGGTCACTGCTGCTGCCACTCAGCACCAGTCCTCCTGAATCCCCCCAACGCGGGCCTTAGTACCCACACTTCCCAGATGTGGAAACAGATTTAAGGTGAAGGATCTGTCCAGGGTCACTCAGCCCAGACGTGGCGTTGTGAGTCCAAGCCAGTGGGTCTGACCCTAAAGACAGGATCCTTCCATCTCCCCTCCTGGGAGGATCACCTCTCTCCCTTCAGCGCCAACCAGTCTCCTGTGCCTCAGTCCCAGCTTAGCAGAGCCCTCCTGGGACAAGGCCCCAGGCCCCACACATCCCCGGAGACTCAGGGCCAAGACCACGGCCCGTGGGCATCTGGGCCTCAAAGCTGGGTCACTTAGAACCAGCTTCTTCGGAGGCTCCCCCGGTCCTGGCCACTCGCTGTCTGTCCCCGCTCCTCCCTCCCATCCTGGTGGGGAAGGCAGACAAACAGCCTAGAGGCCTGCCGTCAGGGCCGAAGGCATTCAGAGGACGGGAGCTTTGTTGTTCTGAGGACGGAGCTATGTTTAGAAGGCGCTCCGCACAGCACTCTGCTCAGAGGCCGGCGGGGAGGCAGGGCCGGCAGAGAACACGCTGGAGATTTGGCAGGATGCTAGGCCGGGAAATGGCCCTGGCACTTCGACACCACCATGAAATACTGGAAAATGGCAAAGGAGCCATTCTGCGTC
This sequence comes from Physeter macrocephalus, assembly GCF_002837175.3. NCBI lineage: Eukaryota > Metazoa > Chordata > Mammalia > Artiodactyla > Physeteridae > Physeter > Physeter macrocephalus. Next base: position 66,467,351 of record NC_041229.1, read on the forward strand.
TTTGATCTTCCATTTCAGAGTTTATCAGGGGAGGCCAAGGAATGGGGAGAAAACAGCACAGGAACCCCGCGAGGCTTTCCTCAGCTTCTGTGTGGCGAGCGGTGGGGGAGCTCAGCTTCTCTGTGGCCCTCCTGCTGCCACACTTCGCTTCTCACACTGGCCGGGACATGTTGTCCATGGTCCCCGGGAATCCAGACATTCTTATATCGAGAGGCCTAAAGGAGGAGGCCACCAGGGGGGCCCCTGCCAGGGCTGGGGCTTTCCATAGGCTCCTCTCAAGCCCATCTTCAGGGGAACCAGCCAGGGCACATGAAATGAAGGCCCAGGGGACCTCCACCAGCTGAAACTCGCTGGCCCTTGGAGCTACACCCCCTGCAGCAGGGAAGGTTCAGAGAGCACCTGCTGCGTGCCAGCACCTGCTTGGGCTTCCATGGCTCTCTCTATCCTCACAGCCCCGTGAGGTCACTTCACATCCCCCAGCATGTGCCTGGCACAGAGTTGCCATTCAGTTAAATATACATAGATGAGCCAAAGACCGATCTCCACTTTGCAGATAAGTAAACTGAGGCTCAGAGCCCAAGGTCATCAGTGGAGTTGGAAACACTAAGATGTAAACCCAAGTCCATCAGACCCCCAAGCTGAGGCTCACTGACCTCCCACCACACCCTGTTGCCTCTGAATACCCAGGTACAGGTTGACTTACGCTCCCCCCAAATTCATATGTCGAAGCCCTGATTCCCAGTACCTGTGAATGAAAAAGGTTGCCTGCCATATCAGTAAACAAAGGATGTTGCAGCCATCAAGCCATCACATTACAGCTGCCCCGAACCATGAGCCCTGAGGGAACTCGGGATAGAGACAAAGCAAAGGGGCTGCCCACTGCCAAGCCCTCAGCCATTGCAGTCACCCCCAACTGTACACCCCGGGGGAATTCAGAATGGAGAAAAGCAGGGTACTGGCCCCAGACAGCTGAGGTGCACATCAAAGGAATGATTTCAGTGAGCCCAGACTCTTGCATCTTCCCATACACAGAAAAGTGCTAACTTCCCTAACTTGAGATAGCTGGTTTTCTTTAATTAATAGTAATCTTTTGATGTCCTAACTACCTGGCCTTTGTTACAAAAACCTGGCTCCCCCCACTTGCCTCTTCGGAACAGTCCCTCAGAGTGATCTGAGAGTCCTCTCTTCCGGGCTTGAAGTCCTCAGAATGTCCACCGAATAAGACATAACTCTCAACTTGCAGGTTGTGCTTTTTTTTTTTTTTTTTTTTTTTTTTTTCAGTCGGCATACCTCAGAATGTGACCGTATTTAGAAATAGGATCATTGCAGATATAATTACTTAAGATGAGGTGATTAGGGTGGGCCCTAGACCGATACACCTGGTGTCTTTATGAAAAGGGGAAATTTGGACACAGAGACAGACATTGCTGGAAGGAAGACGTTGTGAAGAACAGAGAGAAGATCTACAAGCTGTTCCCTCACAGCCCTCAGAGGACCCACCTCGGCCAACAGCTCGACTTCAGACCTCCAGCCTCCAGAGCTGTGAGACAACACATTTCTGTTGGGTCACCTTGTCACCTAGCTTGCAGTGTTTTATTCTGGCAGCCCTAGGAATTTGACACCCGCCGCTCCCAACAAGCCTGCGGCCAAATCTCCTCTGTTTCGGACCTTCCACACACATCAAGTCTCCCTCCGGGTCAGGGCCGGGGGTATGACAGAGGGGATGGGGTCGGTGGGGGGTGGGGGGGCGGGGGGAGACACGGCACATTCTGAAGGATTTTTACCCCAGGGACTGGGACAAGGTTTCTGCGCTGAGCCCAGAAACTTTCAACCAGCAAGTTGTTGGCCCCAGGCCCACGCTCTGGTTACAGAGTTTGGATGGATGGTCTTCTCCTGGCCCCAGGTGTGCAGTGGTGGTGCCGGGCCCTGAGTGCTCCTGGGATGCGGGGATGGTACAGCCTGAGATAAACAAATGTCCCTCCCAGACGTGGGGCTGTTCTCTGAGCCCCGGCCCTCCTGAGCAGACTGTGGGCACCAACCGTCCTGACCTGCCCAGAACTGGGGGGCTTCCTGGGATGCGGGCCCTGCAGTGCCAACACTGGGAAAGTCCCGGGCACTCTGGGAGCACACACCCTCACACCTCCCTCTCCGGGCCCTGTCGCTGCACTCAACGCACTCTGGTTACTCCATGTCCTCCAGCCCCTCAAGGCCACGTGGCACCAGTGTACCTGGGGTTGGCGTGAGGGTGGGCTGCAGGCTTTGGGGCCCAAGCCTGGAATTGAATACGGGTTCACTTACAAGCTGGGTGACCTTGGGCAAATTACTGAGCCTCTCTGTGCCTCGATTTGTCTGTAAAACGAGAAACCTCAAGAGACTGTTGGACAGATGAAAAGAGATAAAATGTGCATGCTCTTGGAACAGTGCCGGGCCCCCAGGACTCAACCCCCAGGGCACACCTCTGTCTGCGCTCTTAACTCACTGCAGGAGCTCAAAAGGTGACCGTGGGAAGCCTTGAGTAAGCTTCTGAGCTTAAGTTCAGGCCAGTAGATCTCATTCTATAGTGAATACCTGTCCTACTGAAAAGACCCAGAATGTCAGGTCCAGCCAGGGCTCTCCATCCATCACCACAAGACAACCTCCTGCTTCACCCTGGAGCCCTCTGCTGTGGGGAGACAGGAGGGAGGAGGACAGGTGCACAGAAGTACAAGGGGGGCCCAGGGATGCCCAATTACAAGAGGGCATGCAAGCGGCCAGGAGACACACGATTCAATCACCCTGGGTGCTAGGCGTTTGGCATCGCTCATCTCATCTCATCCTCTTCCAAGGTGAGCAAGAGAAGCCCAACTTTACAGACCAAGGCAGTGAGGTCACTTGCCAAGGTCATGGGTAAGAAGTGGTAAGGCGGGGCACTCAGCCCAAGAGTTCCATCTGACCCCGACCCAGCTCTAGGGAGAAAAGGGCAGATCCCAGGGAGCAGGCAGCCTGGGGGCCCAGGCCATGGGGCAGGAGGGAGAAGTGTGGGGCAGGAGGCCTCTGGAGGAGCCTGGGAGCTGCCAGCTCTGCCTGCAAGGGAGGGCAGGGTCTCCAAGGCTGGGCCCTGGTGCAGGTACCCAGAGGGCTGGGAGCGGTGCTGAGAGCAGCAGCTGGCGGCCTCGCCTTCCTCCTATGGGATCTCCAAGTCAGCTTTCCCTGTTCCTCGGAGTCCTTTTTTGACCTTAAGACCAGGCCAATCGCAGGAGCTGTGACACTCAGGCACACTTGTCTCGAACACAGCAGGGTGCCCCCAGCCTCTCCTCGATGCTGCCCTGGAAACTCTCAGCCTGAGCTGCAAACCTCACCCAGGGTTGTGGCCTGACCCACGCTGCAGGGATCACCCGATGGAAAAACCCAGGCCAGAGCCAGGAGCCGACGCCAACTATCGTTATCCTAAAGTCCCAACATCTGCAAAGGCCTGGGGCTCCGGGGCTGCCCCCACCAATACCTCTTCCCCAGTCACACAGCCCGTGAAAGAGGAAAATGTGGCCCCAGCTGGGCTCAGCACACCAGGCGTGGAGAACCATACCCCCGAGCCTTCGGTGCCCACATCGCTCAGGACACGGTCCTGGAGTTCTCTGCCCCCCAGCCCAGACCTCGGGCCCTCTGAGGAGACCATCACACCCACAGGTCCTCATGGATGGAGAGGGGTGCTCCAGACTAAAGCCTGTCCCACAGACAGGCCACAGAGACAGCCAGCCCCACACTCACGGAACTTCCCAGCACACTCTTTTAGCCTGAGCCATGTTGCCTCTGGGGAATTTATACCCATATTTAATTCCAAAAAACACTTATTCACGTGCCCAATCTGTGTCTAACCAATTGAGTGTTGTCACCGCCTAGGTTAGAAGCAGTGGAGTGAGCCCTCTACCCTGTCCCCATCCACGTTTCTGAGGCTCTGAGTCTGCACGGCCCCTACCTCCCATTCCAAAGGCAGACTTTGAAGGTCTGACCTTCACCAAATACACACGGGACACAGTTGGTGCAGAAGATACCTGCTGCCCAAGTCATCAGGAGCCTAACCGTAATTGTTCTGAAAGCTGCTCCAGCAGAGGGGCCCTGGAGGAAGCTGAGGTTGCACTAATTCAATCATTGCCAAATTGGAGGAGACAGGCGGCCCTCCAGGCCCAGGGAACATCCAGACTGCATCTGTGATGGTGGCATAATAACAAAGTGTGACAAGGGGAGAAGTGCATGAAAAACAGGTATGTCCCCCTGTGACCTGAGAGACGGAGGCCTGAGGTTCCGGCACGGGTTGCTCTCTGCCTGCACCAGGCAGCACCTGGAACCGTGAACTGCCCCCTTAGCTGGAATTCTCACTCCCCCAGCAACCCTCAGACAACCAACCTGGCTCCTCAAGACCCTGACACCAGATGGGGGGTGTCCTGGATGGGGTGCCAACATTCCTGCCACTGGAAAGAGATGTTCCTCACCCATGCAAACTAATAACCTACACATCAGTGAGGTCTGAGTTCAGTTCACAAGAGGGCCCAGGACGTCCAGTGTCTGGATCTGCAGGGCTCAAGGGTCCTAGCAAATTCACCCAGGTTGTGAGTCCCGGTGAGACCTTCACCCTGAGGACACTCCATCCTGTAACTCACTGTCTTCCCACCTTCTCTGCCTACAATGACCCGAGTCCAATCTCTGCACGGCACACAGAGCCCTTCATGGTCGGTTCCCAACCTGCTTTCCAGTCCAATTTCCTGACCTCCCCAAGACCCAATTTTGGTCACTGCTTCTAGAATGCCCTCACTTCCCCGCTCTGCCAATTCATCTTTAAGGAGCAACACAATGTGTCCTCCTCAGACACATCCCTGACCCTCCCCACTGGGCAGCGAGGGCCTGTCTCCTGGGTGCCCCTGGCCCTCAGTATCCACCCCAGTGAAAGCCGGGTGAAGAGAGGAATACGTTTGGACTACAAAGACCAACAGGCATTTATAAGACTTGCCAAGACTGACACTGGGAAAGCCAAGATTCAAACTGTGGAGGCTTCAAGTGTCTGTAATTGGTTTTTCTCTCTGAGGAGTGACCCCGTCCAGCAGCAGCCAAGGTGACCGGTGGCTGGTTGGTCATTTGTGTCTCTAGGCCACCCCAGGCGGGACGTGCCTCAATTCCCAAAGCCCTCTGAGACCTTCACTTGAGTCACTGGCCTCCTCTCACCAGAGCACTTATAGCATCTTTGGATTGTTTTTTGAAATAGGTAGTTGGGGGGACTGAAAGGGCAGTCCCTCAACTATCCCACCCAACCCAGGAGAGCACCTAGGCTCACTTTTTTTAAAAATTCATTAATTTTATTTTTGGCTGCACTGGGTCTTCGTTGCTGTGCGCAGGCTTTCTCTAGTTGCGGCGAGCGGAGGCTACTCTTCGTTGCAGTGCGCGGGCTTCTCAATGCGGTGGCTTCTCTTGTTGTGGAGCACGGGCTCTAGGCGCGCGGGCTTCAGGAGTTGTGGCTCGCGGGCTCTAGAGCGCAGGCTCAGCAGCTGTGGCGCACGGGCTTCGCTGCTCTGCGGCATGTGGGATCTTCCCAGACCAGGGATCGAATCCATGTCCTCTGCATTGGCAGGCGGATTCTCAACCACTGTGCCACCAGGGAAGTCCCTAGGCTCACTTTTAATGAATCTGATACAGTGATGCTGCATGACTTTCAAGGCTAGGTCATGAAAGGCAACACAGCTTCTGCCTGGCTCTTTCCCTTTTCAGATGCTTGCCCTCTGAACCAAGGCTCCATGCTAGGAGGATGCCCAGGCTGTGGAGAGGCCGCAGCACCAGCTAATGTCCCAGGTGACAGCCAGAAGCATGAGAATGAAGAGCTTCTAGATGATTCCAGCCTTAGCCACTGAGTCACCCCGGCTTCAAGTCAGAGCTCTCAGACTCTGGAGCAGATATGAACCATCTCACTGAACCTTGTCCAAATTCCTAGCCCCTAATCCACGAGTGTAACAAATGATTGTTTTATACCAGGGAGACTGGGGTAACAGATCACCCGAGCACAGTACATCCCAAATTTGCCCTTTGCCTTGCCAGTCTTCCCGCCTGGCACCCTGGTGATGATCTCACGGCTCAGTGGGTAATGCCGGTGTCTATACAGGGCTCACTCCCCTGCTGGCAGGCAGACAGGAAGCATGGCAGGCTGTGTCCTCAGCAGTGTCGGGCAGTTGTTTAGAGCGAGGCTGACTCCATATCCCTCTGCTTGGTCACCTGCTTGGTGGCTGATTCACTCTGACCCTCTCCGGCCTCGGCCAGGCTATGGCCTCCTTGGTCTTCTTGGCTGCTCTCCAAGCCAGACAGGTTTGATGTCATTTTCCTTGGCTGGACATCTGCCCTCACTGTTCAAGAGTCCAGCAGAGCTAGAATTCCTATGAATCCAAATGATTTTTCATAAAATATCAACGCTTGTTGACGGTGAGTCTCCAAAGTAGCTGCTGGCAGTGCTCCCTGTGGTCCTGGCTGGTCTCTGAGGTAGAGGCCACCCTTCCATCCCAGCCTGGCCCCCGCGGTACTGGCAGGGAAGTCCACGGCAAGGGCCTTATACCGTCTCTCTTTTAACAGAAACATTCTGAGCAATGAATGGCCACCGGAAGCAACATCTGGGACGTGATGGTGGGTCCTCCAGGGCTGTGCTGTGTCCCAGGAGACAGGGGCGCCCCTGGACTCCACTGTGTCAGGGGCCTCGAAGGAGACACAGGAGGAGATGCCTTCGGGGAAGTGTGAGCAGCCCTCCCTGGAGCAGAGGATGGGCTCTCCCAGGGAGAGGGATCTGGGTGTCATGGGAGGTCTCCCAGGAGTCATGACAGGAGTGTCTATGGGAAGGCGCGTCTCGGTTCTCGTTTCTACCAGCTCCTTGGCGCTGGTCCACAGCGCTGCCTCTGCTGTCCCCTCAGCCACAGATTCAGCCACCTTGGGCAAATCTCCACCACCTTCCTCTTCCTCCTTTCCTGGTTCAGGGCTGAAATTGCTGTGTGGCTCACGTCTCCATGCACATTCTGTATCCCCTTGCCTCCAATTCTGCTGGGGCCTTGGCCACTTTTTGGGACACTTGCAACCAGAATCAGAAGTCCCCTCGGTGCTGGCATCTGCCCCAGACAAATAACGTTCAGCCATGGAGGGCAGCGAGCCATTGCCGTGGCAGAGGTGTTCTGGGCCTCCATGCGCCTGTTGACTGGGGGAGGCCACGGCCAGTGCCGGTCACAGGCGAGGAGGATGCTCGCAGGGGGCTGTAGTGGGCAGGATCCACTCAGGGCCTGTGGGGACCAGAGATCTGTGTCCCCACCCTCACACAACTCCTCATACAGGCCCTAGTGAAATCGCCTCGCTTTCAAACAAAGCAATTACCGGGATGAAACTTAAACCACCTTCACATTTACCTGCACCCAGCTAAGCCTGGTATGTTTCACACGATCGTGTGATTCCTTCATTCATTCACAGGAAAGGATAATGCAGGAGATGAAGTAGGAACAGAGTAGGTTTCAGGGGCAGGGTATGAGTGACTGCTTAGGCTTTCCAGTAAGTAAGCTAGTAGGCTCTGAGATTGTTTTTACTGCTCAGTTACATTTGGATTCTATTTAAGACCCTCCCTCCATCACTGGGGATAGATGGAGTTTCTCCATATTTACTCACTTGGTTTCTTTTTACTCTTTTCACATGAGTTAGAGAGCTGACTCCGCCTAACCCAACCCCTTCAAATTGTTTTTCCTTTGCCTTGGGAAGAAAGTCATGAATGTGTCATGTCCCAAAACACTCTTAGCTCTTGGAGAGGATGCCTACGTAAGATCCAGTTTCTCAGAGGAAAGCATTCTGAGGCTCGGTCCCGAGGTGCGCGTGCTGGAGAGAACTGGGGGTGGTGAAGACTAGCTCGTCTTCCTTCTCTTCTTTGTCCATCCCAGCGGCTCGGGGCTGAGTCTGCAGGACAGCGGGTCAAGTCTTCTCCAAGGAAGAACAGACTATGGGGGGGGTGCATATCCCTCCCAAAACATCAAAAATCTCCAGTGGGACGTCCTGTCTGTGTCCCTAAGCTGATCCACTGGTGAAAAAGACCTCAGAGGGAGGCGGAAGTCCAGAGACACGTCAGGAGGTGGCTCAGGCTGCCAAGCCCCAGCCAGGGCCTCGAGCCTCCCCAGAGGAAGACTCGCCTCCACCGGAGCCCTAAGCTGCAAGGGTCTGCAGGCTTCCCACCTGGTGTCAAACGGCAGATCTGGGACCACCTGCACATTCCAACTCTGACATGGACCCTGACCCTGCATTTTCAAGAGCCCCACAAAGCCGGTGATCAGAATGTTTTCAAACTTCAGTTTCCTGCGAACAGGTCTGCGGAGCCCTTAGGCTTCAAATACCTGAACGGAGGCTGGCATTACTGGGGTCTGGAGGTCACGTCCCATCCACAGTGGGGGCGATCCCACCCCAGGGAATGCAACGGACAGATCCCCTTCAACAACCTTCCCTCTGCCAGGGAGGCCACGTCTAACTCTGAACGACTAAGAGGCCCCAGTGTGGGCACTGGCCCCTGGCCTTTTTAAAAACAGGGGGTCTTAACATTTTTCACGCCGTGGACTCCTATGACAGCTTAACAAAGCCTACAGATCCCGTCTCAGAATAATGCATTAGGTAAATAAAGGAAAACACACAAGACTACAAAGGAAAATGATTGCACTGAAATACAGTTATCAAAATATTTTGAGACACAGTGTTTTATGGGCTTCTTTATTAACACACTAAGCAGTAAGACCTACTGGCTGGTCTGACAATAACCTTAATTTCTAAGTAGTGATGAGTGTAAATGCTGTTTCAAGTCATTTGCAACAGTGCTGAGAGAGCACAAAAATATGCCTGACTGCTACCGGTAACAAGGGAACTGCTAATGATACTGTGGTTTGTTGCCTACTTTCAAGATTGAAGGAAGTGCCACTTTAATTTAAAAGTCGGTGAAAATCAAAGTACGCTTCTTTTCCATGAGTTCTATCCAGGTTAAGAAGGTGATTCTAATGCATGTCCAAGGTTAAGGGCCACTCCTTTAGTGCCTCCCATCTAGCACCCTCTTTAAAAGATACATCTCAAAGGATTCCTTCAAGTTCTTTAAAAGAAAAAAGAAAAAAAGATGAAGAAAATGTAAAGTAACAGAAAACAGAAACAAAGTTGTCCCCGCCCATGCAAAAAAAGTCACTTCCCCAGGCAACTGCCAGGCCATTGGATGGGAAAGCAGGCTGGCATCCCCCCTGGGCCTCAGATGGGTTTCTAAAGCCCTTGGTCCTGGCCCCTTTCCTGCTGTCAGCAATTATGCTTTCCCTCCCCCCAACAATCCCCACAAAGTTCACCACAGTGAGGACTGAAAAAGGGGCTTGTGGAATTGTTAAACCTTCCAAGTCGAGCCATTTGTGCTAATGAGCTTGGAAAAAGCCTTAATATGTTTCCGTCGATGAAAAACACACGCTCTGACCTCGTTCTGCTCACAAGTGGCCTCATCTTATTTTGCTTCATCTTCATGCACTGGCAGGGGACACAGAAAGCTACAGCTCTAAGGGGGAGGCCGTGGGCCGTGGTGGTCTAGGGAGAGTGGTCTGGGCACACCTAGGTTTTCTGCCCCAGACACCCTGGAGCCACCCATCATCATGATGGCCCCAGCGCTGCCTGCCGAGGTGCCGGTGCCCAGGAATCCACCCCCATCACCGGGTCTGCTCCAGCTCTCCAAGCCGAGACCACGGCCACGGGCTATAAAAGGGACACACTACCCCTATGGTGAGCCCCCAGGTCCGCCTCCTTCTCAACACTCCTTGCTGGGTAAGTCATTTAACATCACTGGGCTGCAGTTTCCTCATCTGAAAAATGGGAATGACAAACCCGAACCAATCACGTTGCTAGGAAGATGAACGGCGATACGTGTGTCCACATATCATGGCCTGGACCAGACCTTCAGTTACTATTAGTGACCTTCCCATCTGCCCCTTTTGTAAAGTAGTGTATGGTAGAAGAAAGCTAGGCTTTGGAGTAAGACAGACCTATTTCCAGATCCTAACTCTGCCACTTACTAGCTGTACAACCTTGGCAAGTCACTCTGCTTCCGCATCTTTAAAGCAGGGCTGGTAGGTAGGTGGGTTTGGTTAGAGTTAAGGAAAATCACTTCTATGAAATGGTCCACAGTACCTGGCACATAGTAGATGCTCGATGAATATTAGTTCTTTTGCCTTTCTCTCACCCTCCAAACCCTAGCAAAGCTGTCAGGGAGGGGAACAGCTCCACCAAGGCAGGCACCGAGCATGACTTTGATTTAGCCTTTCTGCAGGGCGTGTGTTCTCCCTGGGGAAGGAGGTCCCTGCAGACATCATGGGGAAAAAACAGGACCCCAAAGCAATGGGAAAAGCAAAAGGCTACTGGGAGGGGGATGGGAGGCTGACCGTAAGGCCTGCTTCTTGCAGGGCCTGAGAGGGATGGAGTCTGTTGGCCCCTGGCCAATTTGAGCCACCAGGGACCCACTGGCCTGGGGAGCAGGCCTCCTTAGTCTGAGAGGCCATATGTTTCTCCACCCTGACTGCTACTCACCAGGCAGTGGGCTCTCTCTGCTTTTAGTACCTGCTTCCTCTTCTGGGAGGCCATGAATTATGAGACTATGGAAAATTCAGACTGTGGCTGTATTTTCCACATCACATCATTGAAATGTGTCAGTGGCCAAACTTCAGATACAGGTGCCTGCCACCCACTTAAAATGTTCCTCCTCGGTGGTTTAGAACGTCCCCCTTCAGGGGCATGGGTCTCACACCCGACCAGTGGCGAGAGCAGAAGAAATTGGGTGAGAGATTCCACAGTTTCCTAACCCTGATAGCCTCTCCCAGTGACCCCCAAGGGGCTCTGCCATTCTTGGGAGGGAAAGAGCCCTGTGTTTACGGCCATGCAGTGGTCCTTTTGTGATTCTGAGTCTTCATTTTGAACATTTGGTGGGGGGTGTTCAATGACTCTTGGTATAAATGACAGGAATGGAACCAGGTGGTGGAAGGTTCACGATAACTTCTTCAAAACCACCTCAAATTATGGCTGCAAACTTCCATGACTTTTTCTATCAGAAATATATCTTTTTATTGAAAAGGCCAGTTTATATCTGGTTTCAGAGGAATAGGAACCCATTTTACCATTCAACCATCTACCATGACTTTGGGAATTTAACTTCTCTAAACTCCAGGGTCCTCATCTGTAAAATAATACCTACTTCCGGGACATCCCTGGTGGCGCAGTGGTTAAGAATCCGCCTGCCAATGCAGGGGCTGTGGGCTCGATCCCTGGTCCGGGAAGATCCCACATGCCACGGAGCAACTAAGCCCGTGCTCCACGACTACTGGGCCTGCGCTCTAGAGTCCGATTTAACTTCTCTAAACTCCAGGGTCCTCATCTGTAAAATAATACCTACTTCCGGGACATCCCTGGTGGCGCAGTGGTTAAGAATCCGCCTGCCAATGCAGGGGCTGTGGGCTCGATCCCTGGTCCGGGAAGATCCCACATGCCACGGAGCAACTAAGTCCGTGCTCCACGACTACTGAGCCTGCGCTCTAGAGTCCGCGAGCCACAACTGCTGAGCTCGTGTGCTGCAACTACTGAAGCCCGTGTGCCCTAGAGCCCACATGCCACAACTACTGAGCCCATGCACTGCAACTACTGAAGCCCGCACACTCTAGGGCCTGTGTGCCACAACTACTGAGCCCGTGTACTGCAACAAAGACCCAATGCAGCCAAAAAAAAAAAAAAAAAAAAAACCTACTTCTCAGTTTTATAAAATTAGGAAATAAGAGATGTAAAGATACCTGGTATACAGCCCAGCAAACAGTAGGTGCTCAATAATGTAGATGAACGAATGAAGGCAAGAAAAACACAAAGAGGACCATTTTTTCAAGCAAGTAAAACTCACCTACGTATTTGTAGCTCTCTGCTGGATCTTATCTTCAAGGACTGCTGCTTCTGTTTATAATCTCCAGCTTACTCCTTGGCCATACAGCTTTCATCTGTTAAACCTGTTCATTCAACTACTAAGCACCGACCCCGTGTTGATACAGAAGTAAACAGGACAAAGCCCCTGCCTTCCCAGGGCTCACAGTCTTCTAGATAACTCTCCTGGCCACCACTTCATCAACTTCTTGAATTTCTTTTTTTTTTTTTTTTTTTTTTTTTTTGCGGTACGCGGGCCTCTCACTGGTGGGGCCTCTCCCATTGCGGGGCACCGGCTCCGGGCGCGCCGG
>NC_041229.1:66479639-66485516 GCF_002837175.3 Physeter macrocephalus
TGTGGGATCCTCCCGGACCGGGGCACGAACCCGCGTCCCCTGCATCGGCAGGCAGACTCTCAACCACTGCGCCACCAGGGAAGCCCTTCTTCATCAACTTCTGATGCTGCTCCCTGAACCTGAGAAGCCCCTTCCCCAGCAGTCATCACCATCTCCTCAGCATTAGGCAGACCATCTCCCCGGTTACTAATCTTATTAGATATCACAAAAACGGTGACACCAAGGCCCTGCTTCCCCAACAGGAAACTCCATTATCAATGGCTGCTGGAAGTGCTGTGTTATCTCAAGTTCTGTAGCTCTATCTGGGCTCATTAGGAAATAACTGCTATTGATTAGCCGTGTCTGCTATGGGTGTGGCAGTGGGGAGGACGGCAGTGTATGTGCCCCATGTTTTCAACCCTGGTCTACAGGAACTCAAAGGACCCTGTGAATCCTGCCATTTATAATTCGGTAACTCAGTGAAATCTTGCTTTACTTACCTTTGGCACAAGGCCTGTCTTCACACAACAGCTTTTTCATCTGTTTGGTCTAGCACCTTAGCCAGTATCACCTGAGAAAGTTTCTCAGTTACTGGGTTTCAAGGGACAGCAAACTTACAACAAAATAAATACATGTACTAATGCATCACCCTCATATTTGGTAAATCACTGCTCCTAGAGGCCCAGGAAATTAGCTCAGAAAGGAGAATCTACTTGTATTGAACATCTATTAAGTGCCAGACACTTTCCATACATTGTCTCTTCCTTCTGAAACACCCTTAGGGCAGTCACTAACCCCTCCTCTCATGGGGCAGGAACCAGTGCTCAGAGCAGTAGGGGAAGCTGCCCAGGGAGCAGGGATCCCAACCCGCGGCACCTCAGACTCCGCACCCCACTGCTCTGTGTTCCCATAAAATGTACCCACATGTCTTGTTTATTCTTTCTCTTCCAGGAGGTGGAGGTGAAAAGTGAAACTGACAGTGGGTCTAGACAGAGCGATGAGATCTGGGCAAACGTTTAGATGACTCAATCCTCATCCATCATTTTTCCTAGTCTGCTGGGCACAGGACCAAGAGAAGACATTCCTGCCTGATTTGGGAGACCAGCTCAGCTCACCAGGTTTGGGGCATACTGTGAATTCCCTGAGAGCATTAAATACATACCTCTGCATCCCAAACCTTCATGCTGACCCAGTTCTCTTCCACTGGCTCTGCCTCTGACCCCAGAGCCCCTGTCCTCTGGTCCTCCTCCCAGGAAGCCCTCCCGACCACCACAAAACCCTCTCCCTGGAGGCCTGAGCCCCCGCCAGAGCCCCCAGGAGTCTGCAGTGCCCTGACAGGAAAGTGGGAGCTCCCCGAAGCCTCAGGGATTCTTTCAGGAGACATGGTGCGGGATCTCACCAAGGAGGGTATGGATGGGCAGGAGATTCCTAACGATCAGGAAAACCACATCTTTGGATCCTAGAAATGAATTTCCAAGGATGCAGCCTGAGCCTGCCTACACCCAGCCGGGGACAGGGGGAAGTTTTCAGCATGTTGTCTAGAGGGGGGCATGAGTTAGTGTTTACTTACACCTCTGGTTAGTGGTGTCAGGTACCCCTCAAAGACACCCCCTGAGACGATGGCTGCCATACTGCAGAGGCTACTGGCGGGACCAGTGTTGGGAAGGCACTGCCTTGACCTAGGGCAGCAGAGCCCAGGGATTTCTGTACAGCCCTTCAGCTTACAGTGGGCCCTTGGGTTCCCTCGTGCCCACAGTCATGGAAACCAAGAGGCAGCAAAACATCCCCATCTCATGCTACACTGGTGGGAATGTACAATGGTGTAGCTGCTGTGTAAGAGTATGGCAGTGCCTCGAAAAATTAAAAATAGAATTACAATATGATCCAGCAATTCCATTCTGGGTATATACCCCAAAGAACAGAAATCAGGGATTCAAAGAGAGATTTGTACACCCATGTTCATCACAGTATGATTCACAACAGCCAAGAGATGGAAGCAACCCAAGTGTCTACTGACAGACGAATGAAAATATACACACAATGGAATATTGTTCAGCAAAAAGGAAGGAAATTCTGACACAGGCTACAATATGAATGAACCTTGAGGACATTATGCTAAGTGAAATAAGCCAATCACAAGAGGACAAATACAGCATGATTCCATCCATATGAAGTATGTAGAACAGTCAGATTCATAGAGACAGAAAGTAGAAGGTTGGTTGCCAGGGAGAGGGAGGAACGGGGAGTTATCATTTAATGCGTACCGTGTCTTAGTTCTGCAAGATGAAAAGAGTTCTGGAGACCGGCTGCACAGCAATGTGAATACACTTACTACTGAACTATATGCATAAAAATGGTTGGGAGGGTAAATTTTATGTCATTTATTTTTTACCACAACTTTTTAAATGTTCCATTAAGAACATGGGTTTCAAAGTTTTGGCAATGGATAAGACCTAAGTAATTTTGTTTGTTTTTTTCTCTTAGTACTGGCTTTCCACCTAGCTCTGCTGTTTAACTTCTCTGAGCCTCAGTTACTTCATCTATAAAATGGGATCAACAGTGTATGTGCCCTGCATGGATGTCATGTGGATTATGTGAAGGGAAGCTGGCCAGATCCCAAGCACAGTGCCTGGCACACAGCAGGGGCCCCATCAATGGCAGCTCTTATGTTTATCATCGTCTATTACTATTATTGTCATTATGACCATTAATTATTACTGAGTACTGGATGACATCACAGCACTGATGAGCTGGTCTGATCGGTTACCAGGATTTACCCTGAAAAGGAGAAATAGGTGGCTTTGGAGAGAGGATGGCTAATCTGATCACTTTCTGAGTCTCAGTGACCAAACGAGGGAATGTTGTGGTCCTTGATGTTATTTTAAAAATAAAATGATATGGACTCACAAGCTCCATGAGTTTTTCAGAACTATGCCAAAGATCAAGGACGGGCAGAGCTGCAGATCTTACAGTCAGGCTGAAAAGGCCCCAGTCTGGTCTAGAAGGATCCCCAGGCCCTAATAGCCAGGGACAGCCACCCACCCGCACAGGGAGCTCTTCAGCCCCTGACATGCTCGGGCTACTCAGAAGCCACAGAGATAGGCTTGTCCTGCAGCGTCAGCCTAATGAGATTTCAAGTTCAATCACTGTCGTTTATTTGACCTGCCTACTGGCACCAAGCAAAAGCAGCGTGTTCCATTTCTAAGTAACAGTTTCCAGACTCCAAGCCCTGAAGCCAGGCTTTTTGCAGGGCACAGACGACTCATTCTCGAGTTTCAGCAGGATTAAGCAAAATCCCGTCCCCACCAACATCTCTGCCATCCAAACCACGTCTCCCTGGCTCTTTATCCCGGGGATTGCGTGGAGCCTTCCTATACTATATAGGGAGGGTATGTTCCTAACTCAGCATGTATCTCCAACTCCTTGGCTGGGCTCTCGAAACCCTTCCCGATCTAATTCCTGCCTCTCCCCAGCCTCATCTGCTACTCCCCCAAGCACACCCCCACCTCTGGCATTCTAAACTATGTAGCGTTCCTCAGACATGTTCCAGTTCCACCTGCCTCCTTGACTGTAAACAAAGAATGCTTCTGCAAGGAATGCCCTTCCTCCTCACAACTGAGAATTCCTCGACACCGTTCAAAACACAGCTCAACTGCTACCTCTTCCAGGAAGCCTGCCAAAATGTGTGAAGGGTCTGAGACTTTACTTGCAAGGGGACACGTGAGCCTTCCACAGTTTCATGGTTGCCAGCAGAGAAGTCAGACTCCTGGGTCAGAGACAAAGGGCTTCATTGCTGACTGCACAGAAGCAGCATGAGCTTCATGTCTGTGACAGTTCCCCTCACCCCCAAGTCCCAGGGGGCAACAGGGAGGGGCCCAGGTGGATCCAGTGTGTGCAGTGGGTGTGTATCACAGCTGAGGAATGTCAAGCTTAGAGCACCCAAATCTCATATAATGGACTGCAAGCAAACCTTCCCTCTGCCAAGGAGGGAGAGCTGTCTCTATCTTCCAAGGCTGCTTGCTGTACAGACATCCTGGAAAAGACAGTCTGAAACCAAAGGGCAATTAGTGCCTCTGCTTATAAAATGTGCAGAAACTCCAGAAACCAAGAAGGACTGTTTTCCTGACAAAATCTTCCCTGGCTACCTCATCTAGCACTCACACAATGCTCCCACCATGCTCTGTCCACCACTGCCCTAGGAATCACGTATGTATCCATGTTGTAATGACCTGTTTACTTTTCTGTTCCACTGCTAGCCTGGGTCCTCTCTGCTGTTAGGGACCATCTTTTACATTTATCTGCCAGACACACATTAAGTGCTCAATGAATGTGCAAATAAATGGATGAGTTGAATAATTAACACGGGGAATTTTGACAGCCATGGTTTGGGGGTGATCAAATAACGATAACAACAAAGAGCTGACATTTACGGACTGCTTATTCTCAGGTTCTAGGCACTGTCTGGTATTTTTTTACCTGGATTGTTTTATTTTATCCTCATGAAACACTATATGGAAGGTACTCTGATGAATCCACTTCACATGTGGGGAAACTAAGGCTCAGAGCAGTTAAGGGATTTCACCAGTCACACAGCTAATAGCAGTAGAGTTGCACTCTGAGCCAGCTCTCCTTGGGCCCAAGCCTTACCCATCCCGCTAAAGTGCTTCTCCTCTCAGAGGGCATCTAAGCTTTGGGGTGTTTGTGAAAGTGGCCAAAGAAGGAAGGAGGGAGTGCCTGCCTTTTTGTGTTTACAGGGGTGGCAGCAGTAGCCTGCATGTCACCATCACCTACTCCCTGGTGTGACTTGCAGCCCCTCAGCCATCACGGTGGACACGGAATGCACAGATAGTTCCTGCTGGAACCTCACACCTTCCTAATCTGTCCCACACTGGGCCAGATGGTATTTGGCCTTGGGAACAGCCTGGAATGCAAAACTGACCCTTCTCCCTGAAGAGGAGAGGAAGGGATGAGATAAATTTGTGGACCACTCTCTTGTTTGCTACAACTTAACAATTCTCAAACAGCCATTCCCCTTGACCTTACTAATAATCAAAGAAATAGAAACAAAAAGAAAATACAGGTGGTCACCCACTATAACACTCACTGTAGGTGGGGGAGGGCTGGTGAAATTATCTCAGAAATTGCTGCTAGGAACAAAAATAGTACAACCTTCGGGAGGAAAATTGGGCAACATCTCTCAAAATCTTAGACAGGCACACCCTTTGACACAGCAATTTAATTTCCAGGTTTTACACAAAGAAACACTGGCAATATTGTTCACAAATATAGATGTCTAAAGCAAAATTGTAAATAGTTCAAACGCTCTTCTTAAAACACTCAAAACATACAGAGTTCTACAAAGGAAATGTCTCTGCAAAGTTCAATTCTTCCAGAGATATCTACTAGTAATGATTTTGTGTACATTTTGCCAAGCTTTTTAATGCATACTTTTTTTTCTAAAAATGAGATATTTTATAAACTGTATATATAAAGTATATCTTAAATATATAGTAAATATACTGCTTTACAATTGCTTTTTATTCACTTAACATTTTATTGAAGACATCCTTTTATACCAACTTATATGAAACCTGTATGAAACTGGTTTATCAACTTCACAGTATTTTGATTTTGCATGTGGAATCACGAATTCCTTCTTGAAGGATATTTAGGTTGAGGAGAGTACAATTTAATATAGCCAGGTTAGAGCTCAAAAAAAAAAACCTCCTACTCCTTAAAAACTGCTCACCCACAACAACTTTATTTGGGGATTGCTTATACACTTCTCAGAATGATCCAGAGCTCTTCAATTTTTTTTTTTTTTTTTGTATTTTTTTTTTTTTTTTTGTGGTATGCGGGCCTCCCTCTGTTGTGGCCTCTCCCGTTGCGGAGCACAGG
>NC_041229.1:66485867-66515937 GCF_002837175.3 Physeter macrocephalus
TTATTTTTTTTTTTGCGGTACGCGGGCCTCTCACTGTTGTGGCCTCTCCAGTTGCGGAGCACAGGCTCCGGACGCGCAGGCCCAGCGGCCACGGCTCACGGGCCCAGCCGCTCCGCGGCATGCGGGATCCTCCCGGACCGGGGCACGAACCCGTATCCCCTGCATCGGCAGGCGCACTCCCAACCACTGCGCCACCAGGGAAGCCCCTTCAATTTTTCCTATAATGTTTTCCTACTGGATTAAGGCATGAGGGCCTTATACTTGGCCAGAAATTACAAAACCAATGCAAAATATAAATCTAGAAACACAAATGGACCCAAGTGTCTGGTTATAGGACTGTGGAACTGTACATTCACACGAGACTCTGCCATCACTCTTAGAACCACAAGTGTGCTGTTCTCTGTAGAAACCAAGATACGTCCTGCCAACCTGGCCCCATCCTGGAACTTGTCAGCACCTGACCAACACCTATGCTTCTTATCATTCATTAGGCCCATCCTTCCTTCTATTTGTATCCCCAACACCCAAACCAGACACTTATGACTCATGAGGACAAGAAATGCAGGGTGAGTCAGGCTTGAGGCAGGGAGCACAGAGTTTCTTGCAAAATGCATTACTCAAGAGGGCGAGGCAGAGCTCTAGAGAACTTAGCCCAAGGCTACAAACATCAGTGGGAAGAGGCCCCGTGGAGTCCTGAAACACAGCCTCAGCTTCCAGGGAAATTCCACTCTTTTTCTGCAGTAGGTTGATGGGAACCAGGGGAGAAGCCAGTTAGAACGCAGTGTTAATTACTTGTCAATAATAATGAGCCTTATACAAAGAGCTTTTATAAACCTTGCCTTACAAGACTCACCCAATTTTGTGAACCGGGGATTATTAGCTTCACTGGATAAAGAAAGAAACGGAATCACAGAGAGCTTGTGAGGGTCAGGACAGCTTTGAACCCAGGTGGGCTTCACATCTTGTTCAGACCTCATTCTGCCCCCAGACTGACCGACAGGGAAGGTCTGCATTTTCTGGGACTTGGCCACACACCTCTGCCTGCTACCACACCCCCAGCAGGACTCTCCAGGAGGCTGGGCCTTTGGGAACTGACTGACTTTCTCTAAGGAACCCATGCCCTCCGCCAATGCACTTCTGTTAAACTAAACCCCAGGGACTCCTCAGCATGGTGCCCTCTGCAAGTCCATGAAATTGACAAGGGTGACCCCAGCCTCAGAAATCAGGGCAGAGGGGACAGACAAAGCTGACACCCCACCTGCATTTACTCTGTGATGAATAAACAAGCTGGGGACAAGAAGAACCCGAGGACTCACAGGGGAAGAGGCCATTCAACACACTTTCTCTGCCCACTCTCTTACTGGGTCTCTCTGGGCTTTGAAGTAACAGGATGTTTGCTGTTCAATGCAAAACAAACAAACAAATCTTGGAGAAGTTCAGCCACAGCTTACCATGCCTCTTCCCCCAGACTTGAACACAAATAACACAAAGCGTCCTCGCAGCAGAGAAGACACTGAGTTCACACTGGTGGAGAATTCCATTGCCATTGTCCACAGTCCGCTACCTGCCCTGACCATTCTCTTGGACAAGGAAGTCGCGGGGTTACTCAAATCACGACTATCTGGGTGATTTGGGTAGTGAAATTTTGTCTACCTAGGCCCTCAGAAGTCTCCAGCAATATCTTGGAGTTGGTTGTATGTGATTGACCCTGTAGGTTCAAATGAGGTATGCTCGGCTGGAGAAACAAACAGACCTGCTCTTTTATATCATATTCTAATGTAAAAACAGAAAAGACAACAAATGCACAACGTGCTAAGCTCTGTTGCTCTGAGCTGTATTTTAATGAGAGGACGCATCCCTTCAAAATGGTGCCTTGGCTAATTGGGCCAGATCCTTCATGTTTGGGGACATGGTTATAAACAAAAGCCTTGCATGTGTGCATAATGGCTTGTCTGCTCTCTAGCTTCCGACAAGCCACTTTCCTCCTAACCCCTTGCGCGAAAGTAGCACAGCACCGGTCAGCCCACCCAGTGGCCCATGAAGGGGAGAGGCGGAGGGCTGCACACAAAAGCCTCACAGAAAGACGTCAGACCACATCACCATCGCCGGTGCGCTCAGGTGAAATAAGACATCATGTCCTTTTCCCCTTTCGCATGTGAGAGCAAAAACAGACCCATGCCTTGCACGTACTGTGTTAGGTTTTCTGGACGGGCCTATAGTGTTACTGTCTGTGACTTTCCATGGGCCTCCTCGGGTTACCATACATATGAATACACATCCCAGCATTTGAAGAAAGGAAAATATGGGGTGCTTGGTGAATATTTTTAATTGAATTCATCTGGGAGTTTTAAATCCTGAAAATTTAGCTCCTATTTATAGTAGCTTAAGGTTGGAACAGCATATGATTTTTGTCCTTTTGAGTGGCAAGCCTCCCTTTTCCATTTAAGAGAATGTCTTATTGGCACATAACGCATTTTCCAGAGCCAACTGTAAAAATCATTAAATTGCCAAACTGTGGAATGGGACCGTGGTGATTGACGTTCGGTTGTTCTCATGCCTTTGAAGGCAATCTAGTCTTTACGGCTTCCCACTCAGAAAAAGGAGCTCCACGTCTCTTTATGCTCGAGCCCCAGCTCAGTTGTGTTGGGACAATGGTAACCCAGGAACCAAAGAGGATTCGAATGGAAGGATTCTGTGGGCATCTGAAACCAGACCTTGCTTCTCTGACTGCTGGCAAGGCGTTTGACAACAAGCAAGGCTCTGTAGTGAGGTAACACACCACCGTTCCTGCCATATGACCTCCCTTTCACAAGTGCCTTGCAACGTCTCCAGGCTGTTCTCTAAAGACCCATGGGATTCACCAGGCACTGGCTGGTCAAGCATCAGATGCCCCAGGTCACCCTTCTAGCCAATCAAATTGGAGCTCATTCTCATAGAGAAACTCGCTGAGTTAAATTCCAAGGGCCTGAGCAGGAATCTGGAAAAACTCAATGAGGCTCTACCTTCTGGATTTCTTGGATATGCCTCTCCCTGTCACTCTCCTGCATTCTCAGGACCATTGTACACAGGGGTTCATGATCAACGTAGGAACCTACATCTGCAGGCATGGGGATTCTGGGCCTCCCAGCTGAGCCTGGAACATGGACACACAGGCCGTGCAGACTCAGGAAAACTGGCACAGACTCAGAGGCTGCAGCACACAAGTGCAGGCAGCTGCTCCCTGAGCCATGCACGCTCTTGGCACCTTTGAGGTGTGGTCTCTCAGTCACCCACCACTCTCAGAGCCTTGGTTCTCGCCACCACAGGGCTCAAAGCCGGGCACAGCTGCCTCACTCGGAGGGCAGAGTGGGGAGCGTGGGATGTGCACCTGGGCCTCCAGCAGGTACAGAGGTGCTCAGAGCAGTGCTGTTGCCCTCTGGGCTCTGGGAAGCTCTCCAGAGCAAAACTATACTATCATGCAATCATATACCTTTTTTTTCTTGAACACAAAAGCTTTCTTTCTGTAGTCCACAGCCCTGAGAGTTGTGTTTCCCCTGCCCTTTCACAGAGACTTAAATCTGGAATATTCTAAACCTTTTCCCTCTTGGTACCACCTGTCTGTCTGGGTTTGTTTCTATTTTTCTGTTTCTCTCTCTCTCTCTCTCTCTCTCTCTCTCTCTCTCTCTCTCTCTCTCTCTCTCTTTCTCCACCTTCAAAAGCTGGTCTCTCCTCCCTCCTGACCTTAGTCAATCCTATCTTTGTTTCACAGGCTTCCGTACTTTCAGAGTTGGGGGAGATGGTGAAAATCATTGCCTCATTTAAAGATGAGGGAAATGAGGTGACCTAGTTTATATGTGACAAACTCATGCTTCCAGCCTCTGCCACTAAGTCTCTCTTCATTTCACCAAATGGCTTGCCCTCCATCAGCTCCCAGGTCCCTTGAATGGGGGGTCACACCACCACACAAAGCTGACTGGACTCCCCCAGCCTGCAGTAAATGTCTGAGCACTGTGCCAAAACAAGCAAAAAGAACCCATCCAGTCAGCAGAGGGAAGGAAATAATAAAGACCAGAGAGGAAATAAATAAAATAGAGATTAAAAAAACAATAGAAAAAAAAATCAATAAAACCAAGAGCTGGTTCTTTGAAAGGGTAAACAAAATTGACAAACCTCTGGCCAGGCTCGCTAAGAAGAAAAAAGAGAGGACTCAAATAAACAAAATTAGAAATGAAAGAAGAGACATAACAACCAATGCCACAGAAATACAAAAAGCCATAAGAGAATACTATGAACAGTTATATGCCAACAAATTCGACAATCTAGAAGAAATGGACGAGTTTCTAGAAACATACAGCCCACCAAAATTGAATCAAGAAATAGATAATTTGAATAGACCAATCACTAGAGATGAAATAGAATCTGTAATCTAAAAACTTCCTACAAACAAAAGTCCCAGACCAGATGGCTTCACAGGCGAATTCTACCAAATATACAGAAAAGAATTTCTACCAATCTTTCTCAAACTCTACCAAAAAACTGAAGAGGAGGGAACACTCCCAAAGACATTCTATGAAGCCACCATCACCCTGATACCAAAACCAGACAAAGACACCACCAAAAAAGAAAATTACAGGCCAATATCTTTGATGAATATAGATGCAAAAATTCTCAACAAAATATTGGCAAACCGAATCAAACAACACATAAAAAAGATCATAGACCATGACCAAGTGGATTCATCCTAAGCTCACAAGAATGGTTCAACATATGCAAATCAGCACCACATAAACAAAAGAAAAGACAAAACTGCATGATCATCTCAAAAGATGCAGAAAAAGCATTTGACAAAATTCAACGTCCATTCATAATAAAGACTCTTGCTAAAGTGGGCATAGAGGGAACATATCTCAACATTAAACATTATTTATGACAAACCCACAGCCAATATAATACTTAATGGTGAAAAGCTGAAAGCCTTCCTGCTAAAATCTGGAACAAGACAAGGATGCCCACTCTTACCTCTTCTATTCAACATAGTATTGGAAGTCCTAGCCAGTCACAGCAATCAGATGAGAAAAAGAAATAAAAGATATCCAAATTGGAAGGGAAGAGGTAAAACTGTCATTTTATGCAGATCACATGATTCTATATATTGAAAACCCTAAAGACTCCACACAAAAACTACTAGAACTGATAAACGAATTCAGCGAGATAGCAGGATACAAGATTAACATACAGAAATCGGTTGCATTTCTTTACACTAACAATGAAATATCAGAAAGAGAAAGTAAAAAAAAAAAGTCCCTTTTAAAGTTGCATCAAAAAAATAAATTACTTAGGAATAAACCTGACCAAGGAGGTGAAAGACTTATATGCTGAGAACTATAAAACACTTATAAAGGAAATTAAAGATGGTTCAAAGAAATGGAAAGGTATCCTAAGCTCTTGGATTGGAAGAATTAATATTTTTAAAATGGCCATACTACACAAAGCAATCTACAGATTTAATGCAATCCCTATCAAATTACCCATGACATTTTTCCTAGAAGAGAACATAGGCAAAACATTCTCTGACATAAATCAAACCAATATTTTCTTAGGTCAATCTCCCAAGGCAATAGAAATAAAAGGAAAAATAAACAAGGGACCTAATCAACCTCATAAGCTTTTGCATAGCAAAGGAAACCATACACAAAATGAAAAGACAACCTACAGACTGGGAGAAAATATCTGCAAAAGATTCAACCAACAAGGGCTTAATTTCCAAAATATACAAACAGCTCATATAACTCAATAACAAAAAAACAAACAACCCAATTAAAAAATGCGCAGAAGACCTAAATAGAAGACCTATGTCTCCAAAGAAGACATACAGATGGCCAAGAGGTACATGAAAAGATGCTCAACATCGCTAATTACTACAGAAATGCAAATCAAAACTACAATGAGGTACCACCTCACACCAGTCAGGACGGCCATCATTAAAAGTCTACAAATAACAAATGCTGGAGAGGGTGTGGAGAAAAGGGGACCTTCTTACACTGTTGGTGGGAATGTAAATTGGTACAGCCACTATGGAGAACGGTATGGAGGTTCCTTAAAAAACTAAAAATAGAACTACCATATGACCCAGCAATCCCACTCCTGGGCATATACCCAGAGAAAACTATAATTCGAAAAGATGCATGCACCTCAATGTTCACAGCAGCATTATTTACAATAACCAAGACATGGAAGCAATCTAAATGTCCATCGACAGATGAATGGATAAAGAAGGTGGGGTACATATACATAACGGAATACTACTCAGCCATAAAAAAGAATTAAATAATGCCATTTGCAGCAACATAGATGCAACTAGAGATTATCACACTAAGTGAAGTAAGTCAGAAAGAGAAAGACAAATACCATATGATATCACTTACATGTGGAATCTAAAGTATGACACAAACGACCATTTGCATCAACATAGATGCAACTAGAGATTATCACACTAAGTGAAGTAAGTCAGAAAGAGAAAAGACAAATACCATATGATATCACTTACATGTGGAATCTAAAGTATGACACAAACGAACCTACTTACGAAACACACTCACAGACATAGAAAGCAAACTTATGGTTACCAAGGGGGAAAAGGGTTGGGAGAGGAATAAATTAGGAGTTTGGGGTTAGCAGATACAAACTAATATATATAAAATAGATAAACAACAAGGTCCTACTATATAGCACAGGGAACGACATTCAATATCCTGTAATAAACCATAATGAAAAGAATATGAAAAAGAATATATATATGTATACGTATAACTGAATCATGTTGCTGTACAACAGAAACTAACACAACATTGTAGATCAACTATACTTCAATAAAAATAAATGAGTAAATAAATATTTAAAAAAAAGGACCCATCGACTACCAACCAGAGCAACACCACCTAACAATTATGGGTACACTGCTTCTTTTCCTGTGATAAGGCCACAAGGGGTGAGGGAATATCCTGTATCCCCTCAGAAGGCTGGGGATGCATTCTACACCTCAGAGAAGAAGAACATGCAGTGGGAAGTTTGCATAAGGTGCCTGGGCACAGAGAGGCTGGCCCTCGCAGGCCCCATAGAGCAGGCACGTTTTACAACGGACCGTGTCACATGGCAGTTGCCTTGTCCACTCCTCACCAGGCCTCTGCATCTGAAACCAGCCACCTCTTTGCGAAGATAAGGTGCAGCTGAGTCACCTCTCATCTGGGAGTCTGGACACCAGTGACTTGGCCTGGCTCATCCCCCAACCTATGCCAGGCCTTTCTTCTGTGAAATGATGTCTCTCTCAATGTTCAGAATCTATAATTCTCTAAAAAGCAGCCCACCTTTGGACTGAGCAACAGGCCACTGAGTAGCAGCTGCAATCACAAGGGGCCCAGCCTGAAGCCTGGAGCAGGAGGACACCTTTCCAATGGGCCACTGGGGTCCACTTAAGGTTTTCTTGCTCTCAAACTGCCAGACCAGGGCTGGGATCATAAATGACGTGGGTCATGCCAGAGGTTCTAGGGTATTTTCAGGTCGGATGCACCAGGTCTTGTTACCAGGGACCCTGACCAATGCACCCGATACTTCAGTGTTCCCTTTCCAAGGCTGAGCCTCAGCCATGCAAATGACAACTGAATTGAATGTGTCCTGCCATTTCTGAGGCAAAGTGCATATGGAGGCAGAGCCTGTTACCAGACTGCGGCTGTCTGGCCAGAAATGTAGGCATTGGGGAATCTTGGCAGAAACGAAACAGGAGAGGTGCAGGGGAGCCAGCTCCTCCTGCACCCACCCTGAAGTCTGGGTCAGCTTTGGCAGGCTCAGCAAAGGAGTGTGTGCCTCGGGTGCGAGCACAGGGAAGACGACCACTCACGTGGCTCCTTTTGCCTTCTTCATCGCCCATTGACGTAATGACCGTCTCTGAAAAGACCATCTGTCCAGTCTGGTTGTTGGTGATCTATAGGAGAACAAGTACAGTGAATGTGAAATAGGAGGAATTCTGGACAAATCCCACAGGTGGTTTTTTTGTTTTATTGTTTTCTATTTTCTGAAGCAGGAGCACCTGTCAAAGTAGAGAGAATGCCCACTCCCTCCCCTCTTCTTAAATGCATTTTATTTTTTATTATTATTATTTTTTTTTGCCGTACGCGGGCCTCTCACCGCTGTGGCCCCTCCCGTTGCGGAGCACAGGCTCCGGACGCACAGGCCCAGCGGCCACGGCCCACGGGCCCAGCCGCTCGGCGGCACGCGGGGTCCTCCCGGACCGGGGCAGGCAGCCGCGTCCCCTGCATCGGCAGGCGGGCTCTCAACCACTGCGCCACCAGGGAAGCCCTATTTTATTTATATTTATTTTTTTAATTTTCTTTTTTCTTTTCGCTGCCTCGGGTCTTAGTAGCAGCATGCGGGATCTTTCGATGCGGCACGCGGGCTTCTCTCTAGTTGTGGCGTGTGGGTTTTCTCTCTAGTTGTGGCACGCGTGGGCTCTGTAGTTTGCAGCACGCGGGCTCTCTCATCGAGGCGCGCGAGCTCAGTAGTTGTAGCACGCGGGCTTAGTTGCCCTGCAGCATGTGGGATCTTAGTTCCCCGATCAGGGATCGAACCCGCGTCCCCTGCATTGGAAGGCAGATTCTTTACCACTGGACCACCAGGGGAGTCCTGTCCCCCTTTCTTTCTGAGCTCCACCAGCAGCGTCAGATGGTGCAGCGGTAAGAGATGTAACAGAGTCTACAGCATGGGGCTGCTAGGAGGAGGGCCGAGGAGGTCTGTGTAAAGCACACAGCCCATCACCTCGCAAATATTCAGCACTAGCTATTTTTATCATTCTTGGGGCTCATTTACTTGAAACTCAGTGTCAGCTTTCTTTCCAACTATAGGTCTGGGTATTGAAGGAAGCAGGTTTTAGCTACAGCTGCCCCCCTTCCTGATTCTGGAGAACTGTTTTGTTTCATCAAAAAAGTGCTTAAGTACAATGGGAGGCCTGGCCCTGTATTCCTCTATCCGTCGTCTGCCTTCTGTAAACAGGAGCAGGCACCTCAAAGCTGAGCCTTAGAAATCTGACGTGGAGCCCAGGCTATTCCCACCCCATCCAAGGCCACATCAAGCCCCTGTGTTGGTGATAAAAAGACAGAAAGAAGCCCAGGAGCTAGGAGACCTGTGTTCTTTGAGCCCTGCCTCAGAGACACCAATGACCGTCTAGTATGTAACCTGGAACAAATCATTTCTATTCTCTGATTCACAGTTTTCTCGTTTCTAGGTCATCTTTAAAGTTCCTGCCAGCTCTAATGTCACAGGCGTCTGCAGCCAAAACAAAGTGGAAACTCTTAGGCTAATGTGCAATAGTGGATCAAATTCTAGTTCTAATTCCAGTTCTGAGGAGATAAGGATCATGTCTTCATCAACATACTTTATTTTTATCTAAATAATTCCTCTCTCCAGCAAAGAGATTATGTCTTCTTCCTTTATGCCAGATTTTTACAGGATTAACCAATGTTATATTTTTTTAAATTGTACAGTCCTATAGGTATAGGTTGCAGGACTTCTCAGAGCCTTTATTATACTAAGGTGCATTTTTGTATCTCTAGGAAGAGAAATATGTACAATGTTTTCCAAACATGTTTCACCACTGAGCCCTTCTTTTATAAAGCATCACACAGGACAGGAGCGCCATGGAACCCGCTCGAGAACTACTACACCGTGCGGATACCGTAACTTTACCATAAGAACAACAACAAGAAGAAGAAGAATTTGCTGCTGGATAGCACTTCATAGTTAACAATGACTCTCACATACTTTAAGTTATTGGACCCCCATAATACCGTAATGTAGATGTTGATATCCCTATTTGCTAAACGCAGTTAGTGAGGGTCATGAAATTGAAATAAGCTTTCAAAATCACACTAGTTACTGGTAGGACTCACGTTTGGGTATTCTGATATCTACAAGGAGAAAATTTACGAAGCAGCTGAAACTATTGGCTGATTATTCTCAGAAAGGATGACTTAATATTGGTTTTGACAAGAATAAAACAATCACTTTTGGAAACATTCTCCAGTCTTCAGATGAGCAATGAGAAAGGATTCTGTTTCGCAGGTGGCTCATTTATTTATGCGGGGGGTACACTCTGGAGCTGGGCCATCAGTATGTAGCAGGAGAAGAGCCACACAGAGGCTACTTTATACTCAAGGCAATGGCCCATGAAAATTGACCCCTTTATCCTCTATAGCACAGAAGTGCTATTGTTTCAACCCATTACCTGGGCACTTGAACAAAAGCAGGGCTCTTTTGTGAGAGCCTTGCATGTAGGCATTGAGATGAGATCAGAGGTCAAGCTCCTTGATGTTCACAACAGAAGGTCAACTCTACAGCCTCTAACAATGACCCTGAACATCTGCACACCAGACTCTCTTCAAGAGAACACAGGCCACGTGGTGTGCTCCCAAAGTCCTGCCAAACTCATATGGGAGACATCTCACGCTAGGGGCAAGCTAATGTCACATTCTCTAGGTTTGCAACATTTTCTTCCTCAAGTCAGATTGAGAACAAACCTGCTTGCTCTTCGTGCAAGATATTGGACCAAGAGACACTTAAGATGTGTGGCAGGTTAGGAAACACTCTGTTGTAGAATTTTGAATGGATAACCAGCAAACGAAAGAATATTTCATCTCCTGGCAATAGAGGCTTTTTCTTCAGAAGACTGAGTATATCACATTTGCGCTCCTCCTAAGGAAATGGTGAAGATCTATTCACTACAGCATGAACTCTATTTCAACTCACTACTGAAACACAGATAAAAACCTGTGAAATACATTCCTCAAATTCGATACTAGGAAAGTATCTCTCTAAACACTTGTTTGCTTCCTTTTCTCAAACGATAAAAATCCCTGAACATTCCTTTGCAATTGGACTGACGGGAAGAGTAGGGTTAAATTTACTGCTTAAATACAAAAGCAATTTATGTTTTTGATACATATCTTTCCCCTTTAAATAGCTCCCTCACTCCCTCTGGCTTTTAACATGTATTTTACTCTCCTCATTTGTATTTTTTGGCTTGTATATCAAACATGTAAACAAGACCTTAGTCCTCTGATGGGACCGGGCGATGAGGAAAGGAGGAAGGGCTGGCCACAACCTCCCTTACCTTGTGAATTTCTCGGTGGACATGGATGGTGTTATTTCCAACCTTGGTTTCCGTGTTGGTCTCATTGTGATAGCTGGGAGGTAAGCGTGCCAGGTTCACTTCTGATGACGTTTTAGCAGCAGCCTCTTCTGCCTCCATCTAATTAAATCAATGGATTTAATGAGCAATATTGTTTTCTCTTGATACAAATCAGAGTCCATTAGAAAAAAAGAACCACTTCTCTTTTCCTCTTCTGCAATGACAGTGGTGCTGACGATAGTAGGTACCAGTAATTGAGTACCCAGTAGAATAAGACGTTGCTCTAAATGTCTACGTATATCATTGCCTTACATCTCACAACCTCCCTGTGAGGTGGGTGTTAATGGCCCCACTTTACAAGTGGGGCAACCGAGGCTCAGGAAGACTAGATAACTTCCCAAGACTCTCAGTGGAGGGCAGTCGGAATTTGAGAATGCCTCTGTTGAACAGTCTTGACCCCTGTACAGATGCTCTGGGTGCCATGCCCATCTCCCCGTGGCCTAATCAGGAGGTCACCCGCATTTGTTCCCTTATGTGGCAACAACCACCTCTGTCTCTCTTCGAGAGCATTCTCTGGCTGCAGAAGTGTGCTCAGTCTGCACAGGCCCCACGTGTTAGGGAGTGAGCACTCCAGGGGCAACCCCTAACCAGTGCAGGACAGGCTACGGGGGTAAGTACCCCAGTGCCCTCTCCCCTCAGTGGGACGGTCTCTCTCCAAGGACCCCAGGGGGATTGAGCCCTAGTTGTCCCTAGCAGTAACCTGCTCATCAGCACAGCCTTTATTGCCTCTCTTCTTTTCCATCTCACTTTCCCACTTCCTCCTCGTGTTTCTGGGATCAGATCACAAATGAGTTATTTGCTCCCAAATCCTTGTTGCAGGGCCGGGTTGGGGGTGGGGACCCAAACTAGGACAGCCCCTTCCCCACCGCAGGTAGCGCCACAGCTATGTCTCTTCCCCACCCACCCCCTGAGTACAAGAGGGACCCCTGTAGAGGGTCAGGTGACTAGCTCCTGGGGTGCACCCTCCTCCTGGCTCTTCTTGCACAAGTGTCCTTTTCTGATGCCACGTTTCTCAGCCCATTGTCCACAAATCATGAGCTTCCATGACATCTATACCAGACATGTCAGTCAATTTAAATCTGTACCCAATTCCAGCCCCAGTCCTGATGAGTGGACAGGTGACAGTGTGACCAGTCACAGTTGATTGGACTCAAACGGAGGTCATGTCATCGACTAATTGAGCCAACCCGACACTGTCTAGGAATTTAAAATCAGAGACACAGAGAGAAGTTGTAGCTGGTGCCTGGCAATTTTCCAACAGTGCAATCTTTGACTCTGTGCTATTTTTATTCCTTTAAACGAATCCTCAAAAAAGATTCTATTTTAAAAATCACTGTCCTCCATTCCCTTACATACTACATGAGGCCCCCTCTTTTCCTCTATCTCCCATCCAGATTTGCTGAGCTGGGTATACATGGGGAAAGAATTCCCATGTCTCAATGTAGCACGAAGACACTGCACCAGAAGTGTGAAGAAAGTCTGGTCAGCATAAAGGACCGGATAATCAACCAAGGACTTGGTCAGCAACCGCTGTGTTTGACCCTGAGACAACTCCTCACATGTCTGAAACCAGGTCACTGGCTCCGTCATCATCATCACCTCCATGCTTGGGCATCAGCTATGTCTGAGCCATTGCACCAGCCCCTTCCATATCTCCTTAAATATTCACGGCAACCGTTAAGAGGAAGTGTTATTACCCTCATCTTGCAGATGAAAAGAATGAGGTTGACAAAAGGGAAGGAATCTGCCTAAGGTTATCACATTCTTAGTAAGTGGCAAAACTCGGATTAGAACTCGGGTCAGTCTGACTCTAAATTATGTGCCTTTCCGAGTATATGATTCTGCTTATACTTTTGCTGGGGAGATAGGAGAGCCCCACACAAGCCAGTTTGAGGATGATTATGACAGTCTGTAGAAGCGAGTCAGGGGTTCAAAGAAGAGAGAAAAAGGCTTCCAGGTGGAAGAGGAGGCATGATTGGGTTGGTCTCACAGGACAGATACGATTTGGATAGAGAGGAGCATAGAGGAGGCAAAACTGGCAGCCTGGATGAGAACGGTGTGTCATGGGCTAGGGCAGAGGGTCCATGCTGGACCCTAAATGGATAAAATAATGGATAATGAAGTAGAGACAAACTGACAGGTGAATCCAGGGGCAGTTCTAATGCAGACGATGTTAGCCTGGTTCTCAACCGAGAGGCAACTCAGAGTCATGTCCAAACTTTTTAAAAATATATACATATCTGGATCCCTTCCAGACCTGCCGAATTAGAATTTCTGGAGGGGGGACCCCACATATCAATGAGCTTCCCAGATGATTCAGGTAAGAACCTTTGCACCAAGCAATGGGGAGCTGCAGCAAGTTCTGAAGACTAGTTGGGACATAATACAGAGTCCAGAGAAAAAAAAGAACGGAGTCAGGGGACTGGCTAGAAGCAGGCTGAGAGTCAGAAATTTTATCTGGGGAGGGGCCTTCTAGGTGGTAAAGGCTCCAGATAAATCTAGAAGGACCAAGCCACTGAGAGCTGGCCATTAGATTAGGCAAGAAGTTGCCCGCAGCATCGTCAGAAGGCAGCACAGTAGAAAAGTGCCCAGGTTCTGGAGTCAGGTAATGGGGGGCAGGGTCAAGTCCCAGCTCAGCCACAAAGCAGCCACGCGACCCGGGGCAAGATACCAAAGATCTCTAAACCTCAGCTTTCCTGTTTGCAAAATGGGGATGATTCTACTTTGTTGAGCAGATGTAACGATTAAGGATCATGAAATCTGAGTGCTTGGTACAGTATCTGTCACCCTGCCAAAGTGTAATACTTGCATAACATAGTCGTCTAAGAAAGCAGTTTTAGAAGCTGCTAGTTTTCCGGGGGATGTCTGGGTAGGAGTGGAACGAGCAGGTAGTAAATAACATGTGTTCCAAGGGTTTGCTAATAAAATGGAGTAGAAATGGATGAAGTTAAGATAGGAGATTTAAGACTAAGAAAAAGGCTTTTTAAATTTAAGTGAGAGGGCTTCCCTGGTGGCGCAGTGGTTAAGAATCCGCCTGCCAATGCAGGGGACATGGGTTCAAGCCCTGGTCTGGGAAGATCCCACATGCTGCAGAGCAGCTAAGCCCGTGCGCCACAACTACTCAGCCTGTGCTCTGGAGCCTGTGAGCCACAACTACTGAGCCTGCGAGCCACAACTACTGAGCCCGCGTGCCACAACTACTGAAGCCTGCACACCTAGAGCCCATGCTCTGCAACAAGAGAAGCCACTGCAATGAGAAGCCCGCGCACCACAACGAAAAGTAGCCCCCACTCGCTGCAACTAGAGAGAAAGCCCACACACAGCAATGAAGACCCAATGCAGCTAAAAATAAATTAATTAATTTTAAAAAAAATTTAAGTGAGAGATCCTGAGATATTTAGCGATAGAAAAGATACAGCTGGGAAAGAATAGGAGTCTGGAGAAGGTAGAGGGACTAAATCCAGAAGGAGAATGGAACGTTTTAATGCTTTTAAAATTTCTATAGGAATGGTAATCCTCCAGTTTGGCTTGCAAATAATTGACAAGTTACCAAATTTAGAATTTGCTCTGGGCTGAACAGATAGTCTTTATATAAAACCTTCTCCCCCTCAACCAGTGGTTATTTCAACAGAATGAGCTAAAGCTCTTTCACGGCACCACAAGCTAAAAGTATAGTTTACAGTGGAAATTTCAACCACAACTATTACTGCCACTAGTAAGAGAAACTTAAGCCTGAAGCAACAGGGCTTGTTTCACAGAGGAGGAATGTGAATATTGTTTAAAATAGTACCTACAATTGGTTGAATCTGTGTGTCTGTTAAAGGAGCAGAGTAAGAAACTGGAGAGAGAAATTCAGGCTTGGTATCGGGATTCTTCCTAGGAATAGGTGAGGTGATAAGAACATTCTAAAATATGCCAGTTACAGATGTGGCAATGGAGGGGCAGGGAATGGTTTTATCCTCACAATACTTTTATCAGTAACATACGGAATAATTAAACAGGAAAATAGGAACAGCCCAGACTGAACCATTGGAAGATTTGCTTCCCCTCAATAATGATCCTACAAGCAGAGTTAACTTTTTTCCCTTAAGAGAAATCA
Source organism: Physeter macrocephalus (assembly GCF_002837175.3). NCBI lineage: Eukaryota > Metazoa > Chordata > Mammalia > Artiodactyla > Physeteridae > Physeter > Physeter macrocephalus. Next base: position 66,501,182 of record NC_041229.1, read on the forward strand.
GCAGCTTGAGTCAGCTAGAATTTTTTTTTTTTTTTTTGCGGTACGCGGGCCTCTCACTGTTGTGGCCTCTCCCGTTGCGGAGCACAGGCTCCGGACGTGCAGGCTCAGCGGCCATGGCTCACGGGCCTAGCCGCTCCGCGGCATGTGGGATCCTCCCGGACCGGGGCACGAACCCGTGTCCCCCGCATCGGCTACAAGCAGAGTTAACTTTTTTCCCTTAAGAGAAATCAGCAGCTTGAGTCAGCTAGAATTTTTTTTTTTTTTTTTGCGGTACGCGGGCCTCTCACTGTTGTGGCCTCTCCCGTTGCGGAGCACAGGCTCCGGACGTGCAGGCTCAGCGGCCATGGCTCACGGGCCTAGCCGCTCCGCGGCATGTGGGATCTTCCCGGACCGTGCCCGTGTCCCCTGCCTCGGCAGGCAGACTCTCAACCACTGTGCCACCAGGGAAGCCTAGGCTGGAATATTTTAAATGTCAGGGAGTTACTTGAAAGCAGATTCATGATGCAACTATGTAAACAATTAATGCATCTGGCCTCGGGTCCTTTTTGGCTCTTCTCTGGGACAGTAAGTAAATAGCAACGATCTTGTGTTTATGAGATTTAAGGGGCTTTCTGGCAGTCTCTTTTAAAAAATTAACACTAATAGCCATAATCTATTGTGAATCTATCATATATCAGACACAGGTGGTTCTTTTGTTATCATTCATACTAGTGTTATTAATATGATGATAATGAGAGCCATTATTTATTGAGAACCAACAATTTCCCATAGTCCTGACAACCACACGAGGGGGCAACTTATATTGCATTAATTTTACTTAACCTCATTTTATTTTATTTTATTTTTTGGCTGTGCTGCGCAGCTCGCGGGACCTTAGTTCCTCGACCAGGGATAGAATCCGGGGCCACGGCAGTGAAAGCACCAAGTCCTAACCACCGGACTACCAGGGAAGTCCCTACTTAACCCATTTTAGACGACCAGAAAACCTGCTTTACTTACATCCTCTCATTTAATTCTCCCCATTACCCCCAGGGGAAATGGACATTTCCTCCATTTCAGAGCCTGGATCCCATCACTCGCAAGTGGCAGAGCTGGGATGAGAGAAGGAAGGTTGGTTCCCACGGAGTGGGGTGGAGGTGCCAGCCCATGTCTGCCCTGGTGGCAAACTGCAGAAGTCAGGCAGAGCCATGTCTGGAGGAGGAAGGCTGGGGCCCAGGCAGAGGCAACGTGGCCAGCTCCCTCGGAGTGAGCACAACCACCACGTCCTGCTGGCCACAAACTGCTCTCACCAATGAAGAGACTGAAGGGGCCCTGCCGCTCCCTCATCCCCCCTCACCAGGGGCTGCCGGCAGAGGACCATGCCGCATGGGCAAGTTCACACTGAATGAAAACACGCAGGTGACCTGGTCAGGCTCAGTGGGAATCCATGGGCAGGAGGGAAGCAAATGACCTGCTCTGGAACCAGAAGGATCGTGAGCTCAGTTCAATTGAAGGTACAAAGTGAAAAGACACTGGGGCCTCTGATGCCCCGGCCCCTTTCATTGTTCCACATCATGATTCTTTTGCTTTCTCAGGAAACAGGAAGTCCACAGGTTTTAGAATCTGGCCTGTCCAGTGGATGTTCAGGTACAGCTAGCTGCCCATGCAACCGCCTCCCAATCCAGTGTCCCCTTCACCAGTGTCCAGGGTCCACCAGGTTGACTGTTGTGGAAGGGGAACTAACCCAAACCACACAGGGGTGGGGGGAGAAAGCCACCTCTCCTGGTAGACCAGAGCCAGCTTTGGAGACTTTGTCCAAATGCAATGCAGAGAAGCGGGGATGTGGAGGCACCTGACCTTCCAGCCTAGACATCTGGTCTCTCACTGACTCCTTCACTGTGTGGCTGGCTTCTCTCCAAAGACAGGCTGCAGCAGAGGCAGGCCCAAGAGGGGCCATGCCCACCCACCCCAGGCAGCAGGGCCACCTGGCTGGGAGAGGTGGGCCAGCTGTACCTCCTGTCCAGGCAACCCTGGCGATGCTTGCATGCCCACCACAGAGGATGCCATCCATAGTGTTTGGACCTGGGAGGCAATGGAAGGAAGAAGCCAAGCAAAGTTTTCCCAAGGTATCTGGTATCTGATAACTAACAGCTGCTATATATTGCGCCTCTATTATACGCCAGGTGCTACACATATCATGGATTTGATTCTCACGGGACACTGAGGTACAGGATGTTAATTAAGGGATCTGCCCAATGCCACCTGCCAGAGAATGGCAGAAGAGGGCCCAGAGCCCAAGACTGACTCCAAAGCACTCTTGGGGTGCGGTGGGAGGTTGCCTTCCACACTGCTCCCCCTCCTCTCACCCACCACCCTCTGACAACTGACACTGCTGGGATTTAGGATTCCCAGTTTCCTTCTCTGCCCCACATGGCACTGGGGAAGCCCAGAAAGATTGCCAGCAAAGCTCAGGGCTCTTTGTCCCCACGTGGCACCCTGTCTCTCGGGAAGATGGCACAAGCTCAAAGCCCAACAGACAAGCTGGGACTTGAGATGCCTGGAGTTTCCTCAGCAAAACCACAGCGCTGGAATACCAGGGGCCTTGCAAGCCTCCGCTGAGAACAGGAGGAGGCCAACTGCACACCTGAAGATAATTGCAAGGTGATGGCCGGCCGCCTGCAGGCAGGGGGTGACCCCCGCTGCCCATGGGCAGGTCCAGCCGGAGTCTCTGGGTGGACAGACTCAGATCCAGAGCTTTTGGCAGGAAGGCAGAACGAGGCGGGAGTTGGGGTCACCCCGCACTGCCTTCGGATAACTCGGAATCTGCTGCCCGCCCTACCCAGCCCTTTAGCGGACCTGAGGACCCTGGCCAGCGCTCGTAGCACTGCTTCCCCAGCCCCCGCTGTCGCCAGCCTCGCGCTTCCCCGGAGCGCGGGCCCTTCGGGCGCACCCACCTCCTCCACCGCGCTGCGCAGTTTGTGCTGCGTGTCCTCCATCAGTTCCTCAACCTCGCGGAACATCTCGTTGAGGGTGGCCTCCTCCTGCGGGTAGCTGAGAGCCGGGCCGGGCTCGAACGAAGCCGGGGTCACTGTCGGAGCTGGCGCTGGGGCCGTGGGGACCGCCGCGGCCAGCAGCAGGCACAGCAGGGTGTCCCCCAGCCATCGCATCTCGGCTCAGCGCCCGCCGCCGCCGCGCCGCCGCCTGCGCGTGCCAGAACGCTGTCAGAGGCGCGCCGACCACCCTCTGGCCCGCGCCGCCCGCCCCGCCGCCTCTGGCACTACGAGCCGGGCCCGCCCCCGGCGTCCCGCTTCCCCGCACCCACCCCCAGATGGGAGGAGGCCGAGTCCCCTTCGGACGCAGCTACCCCGCACAGGGAAGACCCCCACCCGCCCCAGCCCCGCGCCCGAATCCCCTGCGTACCCCCTGGCGCATCCTCCGGCACAGGCTGTGCTCTGCCCCCGCCCGCAGTGATAGCCCCCTCCCGCGAGCAACAGAACCCGGGCGCCCCCAAGCTTACAACCCTCTCCCCTCCCCACCCTCCCCACCGGCCCCCCACCCCGGCTTGGTCCCGGGTTTGAGCCCTGTTCCCTCCTCGACCAGGTCAGGGCACAGCTCTAGTGCCGCGACCCTACTCCCGCCCCATCCCTACCCGAGCCCCCATCTTGGGTGGTCAGAGAACAGCTCATCACCGCCCCCCTCCCCATCGCCGGGGTCGGAACCTGCGCCCAGTCCCTCCCCCACCCAGGAGCTACCGAGATGAGCCACCTCCCTTCCCCGCCGCCGCCCTTCACCCACCCCGACTGGACCGAGCTGTGCTCCGGGCTGGACCTGCCAGGCCTCGCCAGGGGCTGCCTCGGTGCTGCGGAGCGGGAGCGGCGCGCTGCGCTGGCCGCGGGTGCGGGGAGCTCGGAGGGATGCTGCAGCGCTGCTACCCGGGCGAGCCCGCAGCGCTCGCCCCGCCCTCCCCGCCGCGCCCCGCCCCGCGGGGGGGGCCGCGGCCCAGCCCGCCGCCAATGGCCGGCCCGGGCGCCGGCAACCTCCCGCCCCAGGCTGGCCTCCTCTGCCGCCCGCGCCCGGCTCTACCGGAAGCTGTCGCCGTTTGTTCATCCCGTCGCCCCGCGGCATCCCAGTCCATTGTCATATCTGGCCCAGATTCTTGCCACAGTTTACGGGAGGCGAGGGGAAGGTGTTCTTTCTGGGTCCCACCTTGCGCTTTCCAAGCCATCCTCTACCCAGCAGGCAAGATAAAATCCAAGCCCCTTAGCCTGGCATTCAAGGCCCATCACAAGCTGGCCTTCATCTGTCTGCCGTGGTTGTTTCAGTACTCCAGCCAAGAAAACCCACTCCTAGCTCCCGCACTAGGTCCCGAGAATGTCAGCAAGCTCCTTAAGGGCGGCATAACAGAGTGGTTAAGACCAGACACTGCAGCCAGACTGCCTGGTGTCAATCCCAGCTCTGCTCCTTAGGAGTTTACCAATCTGACCAAGTTAGCAGATTCGTCTGCTCTCCATTTAGCCCAAAGGTAAAATGGAGGTTATAGGAGGACAACTAAAAAACGATGCTCGCCATCTGGTTCTACAAGAACGAAGTCACTAGCCACTGCAGTCGCAGACCTTCAACATCCCCTGAAAGGAGTTCAGGGCAGAGATCAGGAATGAGGCACTCTGTGCTCTGGGAAAATTGGAAGAACAGGCCTTCAGATAGATCTTTTCAGGAGAAAATTTTATGAACCCAAACTCTTGTATCATCCCATACTTAGACACTAAAACCGTTCATTAACACATCTGTTCCTCATGACTAGCAGCAACTTTCTATCGAGATGTGTGCTTGGTTGCATGTACCCCCTTTGCCAAAATCACAGATATACTGACCTTCCCCCTTACCTCTTTGGAACAGTTCCACAGAGCTTTCTGAGTGGCTGTCTCACGGGCTACAGTCCTCACTAAGTCCCCAAAGAAAACTGAAACTCACAGCTCTCGTGTTGTCTGTTTTTAATTCAGTTGACAAGTAGTAAGGTACCTCGTAGGTACCTTACTACTTGTCAACTGAATTAAAGTATAATGCACACAGGTAGGTGTGGGGCAGGCAATAAGTGGGGTATAAATGTCAGCTATCGTAGTGAGAGCAGAACTTTATCTATTCACAGCAGTTTCCCTAGTACCTAGAACAGAGAGCACTTACATAATTTTTGAATAAACCTGTGTTTTATTTGTCAAAACTCCTCCTATTTTTTCCTGTTACTCTTTCTGTCTGGACAGCCCTCCCTCCTCCCCTTGGCCAGGCTAACTCCACTCCCTCTTTCAAGACTCAGTGTCTCTCCTTACCTGTCCCTGCTCCATCCCATTTCTCTTCTAGGACCCCCAGCACCATGTGCTTCCCCATGGCAGCCCTGACTTGCCACGGTCTCTCTAGTCACTGGCCCATTTCCCCTAGAGACCTCAAACTCCTAGGAGGCAGGGACTGACTTGGTCACTGTTGTGTCACCAGGGCCTCAGTTATAAGACACCACTTGGTCCCTGAGAAATGATTGGGCTGGTCATTATATCAATTGCTAGTGATATATCAATACAGCAGTAACATTATGAGAACTCACAATGTGCCGGGAACAAGTATTAACTCATTTAATTCTCAAACAACCTCTGAGGTTGGTACTACTACTTTTTTTTTTTTTTTTTTTGTGGTACACGGGCCTCTCACTGTTGTGGCCTCTCCCGTTGCGGAGCACAGGCTCCGGACGCGCAGGCTCAGCGGCCATGGCTCACGGGCCCAGCCGCTCCGCGGCATGTGGGATCCCCCCAGACCGGGGCACGAACCCGTGTCCCCTGCATCGGCAGGCGGACTCTCAACCACTGCGCCACCAGGGAAGCCCGGTACTACTAGTTTTATTCCCATCTCACAAATAAGGAAACTTTCCTAGGCCACATAGCTTGTAAGTGGTTGAACTGGGATTTGAACCCAGGAATCTGGCTCCAGAGGCTTCACCCTTCACTGCCAAACGCCTCTGCTATAAACCTAGCCAGGAAGAATGAGATGACTTGGGAGCATCTGATGAGCAATTTCTGCAGGTGACCACTTGGAAAACATGTGTTTGGGGGGGGGAGTTCAGGACATGCCATCCCAAAATATGCCACTTTGGCATATTGATTATTTTGAACTGAAGGCACTTGAGAAACAGCAGATGTAAGAAGGACTCTCTGACCTGCCCTTTTCTCCCTACAAAAAGGCCATAAGATTTTTCATGAGAGAGGTGCCCTCCCTGTACCAGGAAGAGAACATCCTAATCACCAGAGAGGAAGTCAATGCCAAAACGGATCTGTACAAACACACACTTACTAAGATAACCCTCATCTTAGTTTTTTCACCATACCACTCCCAGTCACTTCCCCACAGTTCACTGTCCCCAGCCCAACCCCCTTTGCCTTGTCACTTCTTCACAAATCTATCATTTCTTTGTCTAAAAGGTATATAAGCATTCTGCTCTGGGTCACCTCCTCAAGTCTTCATTTACCTGTGAAGTCTCCCATGTACATGTAAAATTTTAATAAAATGTGGATGCTTTTCTTCTGTTACTGTCTTATGTCAGTTTAATTCTTAGGCCCAGCTGGGGACTCTAAGAGGATTGGGGAGACATTTTTTCTCCCCTACAGGGACCATGGCCTCTTTGTCATGTCCATCCAGCTGAGTCCACAGCAGAGTGTCAGTCGGGAAAAAAGGATATTGGGGGCCTTCTTGGCATCGGGCACTGTGCACACCCCAAATCTATAGTGAGTTGCCCAGAGACTCAGAGAAGTTAGACCCTCTGCCCAGACAGCAAGTGAACGGTTGGTCTGGAGCTAGACTCCACGTGAGGCTGACTTTAAAACCAGTGCTCTTAGCTTTCCTTCTCATGACTGCCTTTCTTTGCAGACGTCTTCAAATCACTGTTTATCACCAAGATGTGATAAACATGTTCTCTTAAATTTCTGGGCCTCCGGGTTAAGCCCTCCTAAAAATCCAGGGAAAGCCCCCTGACCCCCCCCAGCATCCCCTGTTCTGCAGCCTGGCTCAGCTATTCATTAGCTTTCTGAGGGTGGCCGATCCTGTGCAAAGAGCCTGGAACTGAATCTCCAGATTCCCCACCAGGCACACACACTAGGAAGAAACTAGAGCAGAATGGAGGCCCCAGCCAGAGGGCACACTTTGGGGCCAAGAAAAGAGTTGCAGTGGTGCAGATTTATAGAACAAACCATGGTCTTCCATTCCTCCCCGTTGCTGGCTTAAGAGACTGGGAATTTCCCTAAATAAGACTTGTCTTCTATCTTATATCTTTTGCCCTGCAGTCTGGAGTTCTTGACTTTCAGAATGAACTTTAAAAAAAAAGAAAAATTTGAGCTGTTCCCAAGTGACAGGTGAAGGGCTATGTGTTTTCTCCTACGGGGTCTAAATTTTGTACTCTGAAAGGTGGGAATGTATCAATAGTGCCATTATTAAGTGAAACTAGCAAAAAAGAAAGAGATAAAAGGGAAAAGAGACAGGAAAGGTAAGAAAATCTACAGTCCTCAAATATAAGGGCTCTCCCTGCCCAGCTTCATACAATCCCATCACCACCTTGAGGCAGGAAAAGCACTGAGGCAGCTGCAGAGATGGGCCCCAGCCAGACGGCACATGTTCTGGGCTCCTAGAAGCTTAGGGGCAGGAGTGGACGAGCCCTGTGCTTTGGGGGCCTGACTTGAGAAAGGGTAGCAGTCTGGATGGTCATTGTGAGTGGATGGGCCTAGGGGCACACAGAGCAGGCAGAGTTGTCGAAGCCTGTCCAGATCAATCATCTTTAGGGTAAGGAACTATCTAAAATGTCACAATTTCCAATATATCACTGGTCTAAGCTCTATATCCATCAGGGACATTGTGTTTTTCTTTTAGGGTGTTTGGAAACACTTCTTGGAATTATTTAAAAATTCTAAGTCCTCACATTTTTTCCTATTGGAGTCTCATTTCAGGGTCGAGGAAGTGGCAACAGAGAGGTTGTCACCTGCTGGAAATTACCTACAAAGTCAGCACCCACACAGCAATTTCAGGTCTAGCTGTCCACCGCACAGACGCTCATGGCCATGTGCTTGAAAATACTTTTTAGTGTCTTCAGCAGAAGAATGGATGAACAGGTTTCTACAAACAATAGAATACAGCAGTTAAAGGAATGGACCAATATTTCTAGGCAACAACGTGGATAGATTTCAAAAGACAAATGTTGCAATTTGCAAAATGAGATGCACAGAATGCTATTTGTGCTTATTTTTAAAACACAAAACGACTATCTATTGTTTATGGATGCTACAAATATAGTAAAAAAAAAAAAATTACAGAAATAGGCAGGCTGCCTCTGAGGTAAAAGGTGGGGGAAGAGATGGAGAAGGTCTTCAGTCACATTTGTAACATTTTATTTCTTTAAGAAAGAGGATGTAGCAGCATGGAGGAATTCTGAAGCAAAAGTGTCCAAAGATTCACATCAGTTTAATGCTGCCGTTGATGAACTACACATGGGCATATGGGTGTGTCTGTTGTATTATTTTCTGTATATTTGAAATAGTTTGTGAATAAATTGAAACAAAAGAAAAAAGCGAAAGGCAAGCCCCTCCCAATTCCTATCCTGCACCCGCCAAAAACCAGACCAAAACAAAACACCTCTAAGAGCCAAACAGACTTTTCTTAGATCTGTTCTTGGCAGAAATGCTCTCTTCCCCAGGGCCCAAGAGTGGCCCCCATTGCTGTGAGGTGAGAGAGAGGAGTGGAGGGTCCACACCAGACCCAAATGGAGGGGCATTTCTCTTCATAAAATGCCCTTCTGTGTGCTCCAGTGGTTGGGAGCTTTCCTCCTGGGGTGGGTGGAAGGGTGGGGGAACTGGAGTCAGGTAAGGACCCCGGGCGGTGGGTGGGGCTTATCTATCAACCCATCCCCCAACTCACCGCCATCACCAGGATAGGGAACAGTTTGCAAACAAGGAAACTTCAGACACCCACGACTGAGAGGCACTCAATCTGGATAGGTGACCATTGTGTACCGATTTTGTAAAGTTTAACCATTCAGAATAATTAATTAGACCAAGGAAGGATTTATTACACATTTCTCTCTTTTCTTTCCCTGCCATCTCAGATAGACTACACTGAACACAATTTGGAAACAAATGGGAAGAGTTGGCCTAGACATCATGTATCTGCATGGCTATTTAATATCTATTTAGTATTTAGTAGCTGTTTTCCCTGCTGGAATGCAGGCCCCGTGAGATCGCCCAGGATGCCTGGCCCTGCAACCGTCTCCTGTCCTGTCCTGCTGATGGTCTGCAGGGAGTTCACACTCAATAAGGAAATCCTGAATGAATGCGGGCCTGATAGGGGCTGGGCTCCCTGCCCACAGGAATCTACAGTGAACAAAGGAACAGAAGTAAGCAGGTAATGGCCAGGACAGTAAGACAGAGGAAAAGACAAGTTGATTCTTTTCAGAACGTCCATAGTGGGGTGTGGCTGTTCATCACTGGTCCAATCACCTCTGTGGGAGTGAGAGATCCTGTGGCGTCCTCATGGATGACCCACCTCCCCCACCCTTTTGATTGGACCAGGATGGACACCTGTCTGAAGCTTGACCCATCAGATTCTTTCCTGGATTTTGAGGCTGCAGACACCATTGTTCGGCTGCTTGAGGACAAAAGCCAACATAGAGAAAGTCAGAGAGAGAGAGAGATTGAGGGAGAGACACATTTAGAGAAATGAGATCCTATGAGCTTGAGAGAGAGGGTGGTGGGAAGAGAGGGGCTGCCTCACTCCATGATGTCATTCTGGTTCTGGGTTTTAGTCTTTCATGAGTTTGAAAGCCAGCAGCTTCCCCATCTGCCCTTAGACTCTGTGAGATGTTTTGGGATTCTTCTCAAATACTTCCCTTTTTGTTCCAGCTAGGTTTCACAACTTTCTGTGGCTGGCTACCAAGCGGCCTTAAATGTCTGGGGTGGGGCCGCCTATATTTAAACAAGGCAATCCTCATCAAGGAAGGTTTGCATTAGAGGAGATGCATGAATTAGAAATAGAGGGCCACCAGGCCCAACAGGACAGGGAAATGTCAGCCAGGGGCCTCCTCCCCTTTGTTAGCCGCTCTGACCCACAAGTGCCAGCCACCAATTACAATGAGGCTTCCCAGCTCCTGCCTGGAAGTTGTCATTGTTCTGAAGAAATTGGTGCCAAGATTTTTCTGAATGGAAACTCCATCTGGCCTTGGAAAGAGTGTTCACATGGATTCAGATTTTCCATGAGTAACAGCCACTGAATATCCAAAACATACATTTAATTTGCCAGGTTTCTGTGGGTGGGTGAACAAAAGAGACCCAGAGGACCATATTCCTGGCCGTCACCCTTGGAACGCAGCCCCGGAGGGATGAGCCCCGAGCCTGGTTGTCTTGCTTTGCTGTTTAGCAGGTGGATTCATGTGCTCTGTCTATTCTTACATGTGTATCTGAAGTGGGTGATGACTAAGGAGCAAGAGAATTTTGGTGGAGCCAGCACCAAAAGAGGAAGACAGAAGAATTGATCTTATTAGGCAACCATAGAGGAAGACTATCTAGAAATGTGTTTCTACCTAATTCTCTCCATTGCTTCAGGTCAAAATGGTGTGTTTATTTCTTCCCTGGAGCAATTTTCAATGCTGGCTCCATAATAGAATCAGCTGGGAAGCTTACTAAACAATACAGATGCCTGAGTACCCTTTAGAGATGCTGATTCAGACATATGAGAGAGGGCTCCTCAGGGTACATTCTAGAACCTTGCTGAGGATTCACTTTTCATCAAGCCTCACCCAGAAGCTCTCCTCTCATGCCATCAGCTTCTCCCCTGACCTGGGCAATGGCCAGTAGCACTTGCTTCCCTCTGGATGTGGTTGGAAGCTGCTGGAGAGTGGAAAGAAGGCTGGACTTGGAGCTGGATAGTCCTGAGTTTGGGTTCTGGCTCTGATCCTAAATGCCATGACCTGAATATCCCAGGATTCTCTAGCTTATGGGCACATTAGTGCCCAAACCGCAGGGCTCTTAGCCCACACCTGCTGTCACTAAGATAATCTGGGAAGTCCCCAAGAGATGTGTTTGTGCATCTGTGATTCAGTTCTGGCTTCCAGTTGCCTCCACTACCACCGTCTCCAAAATAGTTGTACCATCTTGAAGATAATGAGTCAAAACTTAATAGGTGAAGAGCTCAATGGCATAGCCGGGTGTTTCCAGTGGGCTGGCCGCTGTTGGGTTTTGCTACATTAATATCCTTGCTGGTCAGCAGTAAAAAGGAATGAACTACTTATACGCACAACACAAACGCATCTCGAATGCATTATACCAAGTGAAAGAAGCCAGACTCGAAAGGCTATACACTGATTCCATTTATATGATATTCTAGAAGAAAGCAGAACCATAGGAACTACAAACAGATCGTTGGTTGCCAGAGGCTGGGATGCGGGGAGGCGTTGACTATAAAGAGGCACAGGGACCTTTGGGGGATTCTATACCTTGATAAGGGTGGTAGACACACAATGCCGTTATGCATTTGTCAAAACTGGTAGAACTGTCCACTAAAAGCTCTGAATTTAATGTATGCAAATTACACCTAAATTAAAAGAAAATGGGGGAAAAAAGGAGATAAAGTAACTTGCCCAAGGTCTGAGCCAGGGATTCAAGCAGGTGTGTGGAACTCCTGGATCTGGACTTTGAAGTGCTCTGCAGCGTGTGCTCAGGCAGCTTGCAGGGGAGGGGGCACCTCTCAGGAAACACTCTGTCCTTGGTCAGGAATATCAGACAAAGAAGCCCGCAGTCGGGGCATCACGATGTGGGGAAAGGAACTGTGTTCCAGTCATGGTTTTGCTACCTTCTAGATTTATCATCTTGGATGATCTAATTTCTCTCTCTAAACTCGTTTTCTCATCTTTAAACTACTTTCTCTTTTGAAGGCATTGCTTTGTCATCGTAAAAGGCAGGGGCCCAGGAACAGCCCCAGTTCTGCGTTACTCTCCACAGGTGACTGGGACATGTCTCTCCACGTCTCGGAGCCCCGCTTTCCTCATCTCTAAAAGGAGGACAGGAACTGCATCTACCTCATGGGACTGATGTTAGCCTGACAGGCACTCAGCAAAGCGCCTGGCACTTAGCAAGCATCAGTGAATGTGAGCTATTATGATATGATCACCAGCCAACAAAACTCTTGCAAAGCAAGCAGGGAACAGAGCTTCCTTTGTGTGTGCTCAGCTGGGGCTCTAGGGAAGGCTGGGTGAAGGGAGTGTCCATGGAAATTTTGCTCAGACTACGAAGGGTTATGGAGGGTCTTGTGCAGACAGCTCTTCTCTGTTTACGTAGGCAAACCTTTTGTCTGCCTCGGTGCACAGTGCCGCCAGCATGGCTGGGTCAGAAGTTCACATAATAAACACGATCTGTACCCAGAACACGCTCCCATCCACGCTTAGGTCCTGCAGCTGAGGCTCTTACATTTTAAACTCTTTTTCTTTTCTCCCTCACGGTCTGCACATCCCTTCCTGCAATATGATTTCCATCCAGCTCCCTGATGATATGTGAGCAAGAGTCAAATGAAGGGACTTGTCCAAAGTCTCAATGTTAGCAAGGGAAATTGGAGCAATTTGGATAGCTACTGCTAAAATTGTGTCTCCTCATTTTTATCCCTCGGTCGCTGTCACTCTCTCTGTGTTCCTTCTTGATCTAAAGCAGACACTTGGAATGGGTCTATTTGCTTAATATCTCTGCAAGACAATAGCCCCTTGCCAGTTTGATTGTGCTATTTTGGAAATTCACCGGGCTGGCCCTGAGGCTGACCAAGCCTACCAGGCAGCACATGCTAGCAGCCATCATCTTTTTGGCAGGTGTTCTTAAACTTTATCAAGCATCAGAATTGCCTGGGGTCAGGGGGAGTGGGTCTTAAACACAGATTCCTGGATCAGGCCCTGAACTCTGCTTCTCTAACAATTTCCTGGGTGATCCTATTACTATCTGCCCAGGGACCAAACCTTTAGAATGTCTATTCATCACTGCTGAGGGAGATACTAAGCCTCACTTAGTATCAGAGAGATCAGAAGACGGTGGTAGCATTGCTGGTAGCACCCCAGCCCAAGTAAAAGAGAGCATGGCTGGAGATAAAATCAAAAGGAAAATTGAAGTGTTTCCCAAGTTTTTTGTTCTACTTTCTGCCAGCAGCTATCGCTAAACATTCCTGACGGGGTTCAAATTAAGAACCAGGAGAGGAGGAACTGGTGAAAGATCTGCTCAATAAAATGGACCATTGAAACCCAGAAATGCAGAGGGACAAAGAAAGATGTTTATAGAACATAACTGATAGTCAAAGAGCCGAGCTGAAAAGAACAGTGCTGAGTGTCACAGCCAAGGTAAGGTGAGGTCAGAAACAGGGAGAAAATAAAAAGGGAGCAGATTAGAAACAGGTTTGGATATGGTACCTGCCACAGGTTAGGGCAAGCAATACAGGCTCAAGTCTGTAAAGGGTACATGGGGGCTAGAGAGCAGCCTGCTTTTATGAGCTGATGGCTACATAAATCCTGGAATAGACAGCTGATGGTTTAAGGGACCAGACAGAACTGAACAATTCTCTTAAAACTTAAGTGTTAGATGAACAGAGACATTATGTTTTAAGAATCACATTTGGTAAAACTACAATGAGATACTGTTTTTACCTTTCAAAAGAATGAGGCAGCTCTATCTATTCTCATTCATTCATTCATCCATTTATTCGACAAAAATATTTGTTGGGTGCTTCCATGTGCTAGGCTCTGTTCTAGGAGCTGGGAAATGAGATGAATGAAACAGCAAAACATCTGTTTTTACAGAGTTTACATTCCAGAGAATAGAGAGAGACCTTCAAACCTACACATACACACAACACACACACACACACCACAGAGAGAGAGAGAGAGAGAGAGAGGGAGATAATAGTTTATATTTTAGGAGGTGATAAATGCTATGAAGAAAATAAAGCTGAGGACAGAGAAGAATGAGGAGAGTTGCTATTTTAGGTGTGCTTTCGAGAGACGTCTGATAAGGTGACATTTGAGCAGACACAAAGAAAGTGAAGGATGGTGACTACAGATTCAATGCAATCCCTATCAAACTACCAATGGCATTTTTCACAGAACTAGAGCAAAAAAATTCTCAATTTGTATGGAAACACAAAAGACACCAAATAGCAAAAGCAATCTTGAGAAAGAAAAACGGAGCCGGAGGAATCAGGCTCCCTGACTTCAGACTATACTACCAAGCTACAGTAGTCAAGACAGTATGGTACTAGCACAAAAACAGAAATATAAATCAATGGAACAGGATAGAAAGTCCAGAGATAAACCCATGCACATATGGTCACCTTATCTTTGATAAATGAGGAAAGAATATACAATGTATATTAAATGTGTATTGAAGAATATACACCTCTTCAATAAGTGGTGCTGGGAAAACTGGATAGCTACATGTAAAAGAATGAAATTAGAATACTCCCTAACACTATACACAAAAATAAACTCAAAATGGATTAAAGAACTAAATATAAGGCCAGACACTACAAAACTCTTAGAGAAAAACACAGGCAGAACACTCTGTGACATAAATCACAGCAAGATCCTTTTTGACCTACCTCCTAGAGAAATGAAAATGAAAACAAAAATAAACAAATGGGACCTAATGAAACTTAAAAGCTTTTGCACAGCAAAGGAAACCATAAACAAGACAAAAAGACAACCGTCAGAATGGGAGAAAATATTTGCAAATGAA